>NC_064923.1:84002688-84305718 GCF_023897955.1 Schistocerca gregaria
CATACATGACGTGTGGCTGTCTCATTGTCACACGTTGCTACATACCATCGCAAGCACATCTAGCAACATTCTCAATGTTATACTGAAGCCACATGGATACCAAATATAGTAACCAAGTCAAACTCTAGGAAATTGCTTAGTGTCCCAGAAATACTTAACGTGCGCTTTGTAGGAGTTTTCGTGATGTCTCAGCTTGTAAGCACAGAAATTCTTTCCCTAACAGAATATGTGTACGATAATAGCGATGAATAACATCGAATACAGTCTACCTAGCGGTCCTAATGTGATATCCTGTCCATTACGTGTTACCCTTCGGACTTCAATGCACGCAAACGTTCCCACTGCTATGTACAGACTCCTATATCCCAGCACAAAGGATGTCTTGTGAATGAATTGAGCATTATGATTGGCTCTTATCGAATTTACCCGCCGAATTACTGATGTAGGCAGTATCAAAGCACCATCCCCCGTTTCTTTCTTTCTGCAGACGAGACTTTCAGTGGGAAAAAATCTATTTCACATAGATCGCCATATTGCACCGACAATTAAACCTACAAAGTGCCCCTACATATTATCAAATACGGAAAAACCCTTTATCAATTACACAGCTCTCTCACTGAGGACAGGAGTTTGAATATTAGAGTGCGAAACTGATCTCCAACCCAGCAATATAGCACTGTATACCATGTCGACGTAGTAAACATACAATTTCTATCCTGCACCATACAAAATCATCCCTTTTAGATCATTCGTACATATACCACAAAGACAGACAGCGGGCTATGCGGTCTGAGGCGCCTTGCATGGTTCGTGTGGTCCCCACATTGGAGGTTCAAGTCGTCCGTCTGGCATGGGTGTATGTGTTAACTATAACGGTTCTAGGCGCTACAGTCTGGAACTGCACAACCGCTACAGTCGCAGGTTCGAATCCTGCCTCAGGCATGGATGTTAGTTATGTTTAAGTAGTTCTAAGTTCTAGGGAACTGATGACCTCAGCAGTTAAGTCCCATAGTGCTCAGAGCCATTTGAACCATTTTTTGTCTATAGTAGTGTGTAGGCTTAGGGACCGATGACCTCTGCTGTTTGGTCCCATAAGACCTCACCACCAATTACCAATTACAGTTGTGGCACTAGATATGTCCGTTCCAAGTCAGTGGCCATTCACTCCCGATGGTGACCAGAGTGCCCTCAGTAGACCGAAGAACTGTCCTACAAATTCGGGCTCACTTCCCCTCAACACAAACGCGTTACTGTTTCTGGTCCGGGCCTGCTTACTTTTTCGCTTTTCTACACCCATCTCCAGACTATGGGATTACAAGAAAATATGTATTTTCGCATGGTTTGCCATATTATAATAGTATTTTCGCAGTACTTTTAGATATCAAGCACACAGCAGTAGCCTACCGATCGCTCGTGGAAATTAATTCCGAAGATATAGACTGGAAGTTATTTCTCTACAAACCCAAAACTTTAGCACTTATCCCATCTGTGAGGATCTTTACGTGAGAACTAGAAACAAATAGAGGAAACTGATATTTCCACTCACGAATACCGATGTCCATGACGTAACAGATTCTAAATCATCTCTATAGTTTACAAAGTCAAATCAGATGTTTCTCATGTCAAGAGAACCAGCAAACGTGTTGTCCACATGATAGATGCATTCACCACTGTCGACGTTCAGTCAATTAAATAAAGGTGTGAAATGTGCAGAAGCAGTCAACTGAACAATTTACAGGGTTAGGAATAACGGTCCAGGGCAAACACACATCCGTTTTCAATCTTCTCAATTTTCCACACTACCACGAAAGCTATCTAGAGAACGAAAAAGTTAATTCATCTAAATTCCTACACTCGAGCCGGCCGCTGGTGGCCGAGCGGTTCTAGGAGCTTCAGTCTAGAACCGCGCGATCGCTACGGTCGCAAGTTCGAATCGTGCCTCGGGCATGGATGTGTGTGATGTCCTTAAGTCAGTTAGATTTAAGTGGTTCTAAGTTCTAGGGGACTGATGACCTGAGATGTTAAGTGCCATAGTGCTCAGAGCCATTTGTACCTACACTCGAACAGGCCTCTCCATTCTGACAGCTCCTAACATTAATGGAAAATGTGAATCACCCCTGCCTAGGTCGCCGGCATTGCAGGCCATGCATCCACAGGTAGAATCAATCATCCTAAAAAATCTGTCACATATATATTTTATCTCTGTACTTACAACTAAATGTTACGATTGCGGTCTCAGTTGAACGACATTCAACAATGAGTAAAGTATCGGAAATACACCCTGTTGATAGCTGAGGCTCTGGAAATAGAAATATCAGTACCATTCATGTGACTTGACATACTCTTCCCTATGCTACCACAGTGCTCAACATCAAATCCATACCTTCCTTACGAACGGACATGGTCATTTCCTTTGCACATGTTGGAACATAAACACATACTTTACAAGCCTGATGCTGAAGGCAAACATATCGCGCACCCCCTACTACTAAGTATAATACGTTGTCAATAACTGATTACCTATGATGGGAAGTAATACTGAGAGAAAATAAGAGTGGGTGGTCATGTCTCATAAGTTTTTTTTGTGAGTGATACCACTGTGTCTTAGAAAGAAAGCCGTAATCACCTCATATGTTAAGAAACCCGGTTGCAACAACTGCTGTTTGTACTGTCACAAGCGGTCTTGGTTCTACAGGTGCACACAAGTATCCATGTTAAAAGCTATACTTGCTTTATAAATCCATGTATGGCGTTACCTACGAATCACGTGGGTTTTCCAGACAAAGACCGAGATGGTGATCGTCTTACAAACCTCTCAGACTCTGCACTACCGTCCCTACAGCTTTGCCCATGTGATTTTTTCAATGTAAGTCGGAACTGAGTACAAGTTGGAGAAAGATAAATCTACAACCTTCGGCAAAAAAACGAAATCCCAGCAACTACTGTATGTTACTGTTACAAGCGACCTTGGTTCTACAGCTGCACACAAGTATCCATATTAAAAGCTATACCAGAGTTATAAATTCATGTACGGCATTACCTACAAATGACATGTTTTTCCAGACAAACACCATGACACTGAATATAGACGGTGATTGTCGGAGTGTATATTTTCACACCAGCAGTGCGGTTACACGTCGCCTATGGTGCACCCTCGTAATAAAATTATAAAATTTTGAAAGTGATTGGGCTAAGGAGCGTGGTATGAAATAGATATGTGCAACCCACTCACGCCGCCGCCACTCAATTCTGCATTATTTGTAACACATTGTCTCGATGCCATATCATATTTCTGGCACTCACACTTCTCGAAACGGGTCACCTTTCTCGAACCAATCTGCTACAGTAAAATTCCAACGTCGGTTTAGGTAACCCTTATGTATCGTGCAACTACCCCTCAGACTCTGCACTACCGTCCCTACAGCTTTGCCCATGTGATTTTTTCAATGTAAGTCGGAACTGAGTACAAGTTGGACAAAGATACATCTACAACCTTCGGCAACCCGTGTAGAAACAGGCGAAGATGAGTTCTGTGACAGAACTGTGTTTGGACCATTCGACAGAAACGAAGCCTGCTACACGAGGTGGTATAAAAGACAGTACAGCAGCTGGAGGAAGGACGTGGATTTTGCTACTGCACTGTGCTGCTTCTCCAAAGAAAAAGCAGGTACTATAGATCCTCATCCCTCAGGGTCCATTCACGTCTATCACCCAGACGTTCTATCATCGTTATTCTATTCTATCCACCAAAGAAAAATTATGAACTGTAAAAACTCAACTAACTTTATCCAACAGAGAACAAGTTAAGTTTTTTAATGCATCTCTCGAAACCAAATACTGCATGCATGCAGGCATCGAGCACATGTGATGATCCTATTAAATATACAGGTATTGATCAACTGCACAGACCAGTTTAAAGTTCCATCAGAAGTACTCTAGGAGAATGATTGTATCCAATGGACTGTACTGTAAGACGCAAGAGACGCCCCCGTGTGGCGCTGTCTTGTTGTTTGAAACATTATTTTCTAACAACCTTTGTACACTGCCAAACAGTTTATATTTATGCCACAACTTTGAGGTCTGTGTCAGGTTCTAAATTGACATTAAGACCTCTTGCAGAGAACAAGAATATCACCCCAAAGGACAGTTATTCAAGACATTGCACTGTGACGTGATTGACATCATCAAGATGGCGGATTTGGCGGGAAAGTGCCAAGCCCCTGCCAATCCCCCTGGCGTGAAGTTTGAATTTTGGTGCGAAGATAGGTCAACTGGGATACCTCTACATTTAAACTCGTCTGTCACAGTGATGGAATAGCTGATGGCTCTATATTCCATTTCGACTCATTCCTCATATTGCACTCATGTACGTGGTCACTGTTTTGGTGTTAACAACACCCAGAAGGTGTTACCCTTCCACAAAACTCTTTCCCCAACTCAAACAAGCGTTGTGAGCCAATCATTATGTGGTAACAAACAGCCTGTCAGTGGATGGATGGAATGAAAAAGGCACCGCCAATGTACTTTAATAATAAGCATCACAGTTGATAGCGGGAACAATTTTAGCAATTTTACAGTAGTTTCAACACCAGCCAATGAGAGACAGCATGTTACCCCAATTTCAGTGTCATAGCTAAAACACCCTTTCTCTACTTGGCGAGTATAATTGCGAATGTAGATAGATGCCTGTGAAGTACGTCCGTTCATTGTTAATTGTCGAACACATAAATCATTAATGTAGACAAGACAGCACTCTACATATTTCTATCATCTTGAGCATAGTGCATAATTTAAGATCTATCTCTATGCGGATGGGGGTTATAGAGCATTCTCGCTGTCTTAGGATAAAATTAGAGGCTGAAATGCCGCCCCACACTGCCCAGCCCAGCCTTCCCTGCAGTACTGTTACCCATTTAATCTGCAGCTGACCAGAAATAGAACACTACAGTCCACGTCTCGTGAATGAATGGAGAGGGGGGAGTTCTCACCCATCCACGTGCACAAGAGTTCCCTAGGTGCACCCATGTCAAGGAGGTTAGCACCCCTTATCGGTGTATGGTATGTAGCTCCATCCGACTGGAGTTCGAAGCATCTTACGTAAATCAACTCCGCTATCAACCCTAAAGTATGGATCTGCAGTCCAGGATCAGTACCTGGCAGGTACTGGTAAGAGATAACATAAACACCTGCACTCCTAAGGCTACAACGTTCCGTACTTGAGACAGGCTATAATGTTAGATTGCTTGAGTTTCTGACCTATCAGTCAGGTGGAATGCAGCGCTGTTAATATTCCAATGTAAGAAATATATTTCCATCGCATGACATGCATCCTTTTTGCAGGTTTCTCTACGATAAACTATGGTAACAAACTGTAAAACACTGTCTCTGTGTCATACATTGTCAATATAGCTTTCCAGAGATGTGTACTGTCCACTGTCCACTGTCCACTGTCCACATCAGACCACGGTTCAGAAATATATGCCCACGTCAGTTCTATATAAAATTATCGTTAATAACTGAAAATACCTCTTACAAGGAAACAGATAAAAGCATAGCAGCGGTGTCCGACATGAGAATTTACACGTCTTGCCGCCACTTGCTCTGTAAACATATCTGTCAAGCAGATGTATACACGAGGATTGCAGCATCTCACAAACACCTATCGCTAACTTAGTTATGAAACTGAATTATCGATTGTACACTTAACACGCTACAGGGAATGGAGTATGTCGCATAAATCTTCGTTCGTTTAGAGGAATGTGCCACGGTTCATCACACATGAGATGGAAGTCCTCTGATGACCGAGCGGTTTACTGTTAACGATCGCAAAGTAGACAGTGCTCTACGACCCATACAGAACAAGCGGCTGTCGGAAAAAAGGGTCAAATGGCCTGCGCCAACACATCCATCCCTCTCTAGAATGCATCAGTCTACCATTAAATCGTACCTCATTACAGCTCCATCTCAATTGACCACCCTGTCCATTCGCTGTTATCCTTTAACGCAGATGCAAGTACGTTTAGAGGCAGATGGTTCTCTGTCTTCCTGAGAAGTGTCAAATACAGTAGTCAACTCCTGTGTATCGCCGTAACCTCAATAGACATACAATTGAATGCCACCTCAATGGAAGAAAAAGTGACTGTTTCCCCGCTTTAATTCGCTTGTGTATCCAAGTTTTCCCGGATTCCTCTTGCTGTCGCATAATTACACCAATGTACAAATTGTTCTGCGCCAAGCAGAAGACACGCAATACTTCCTCAATTTTCCCACATTCCAGGGTACTTTCCCTCAATATATACTTATTTTCCACAAATCTATGGATTTTTATGTCACTTCTAACCACGCGATCATGACACAACCTCTCGTTCAGTGTTCTAAAATTGCTTGTTAATGTGGCACAGCTGCTAACATCTATCCCAAATGCATTGATCGTGATGTGTAGTGTAGCACTGTACTCGATTGTATCCAGCCACCTCCACATTTTGAGAGCGTATATATATTTGGAAACTATGTATATGGTAGAAAACATTTCTGTTTACCAAGCTATATATATATATATATATATATATATATATATATATATATATATATATATATAGCTTGGTAAACAGAAATGTTTTCTACCATATACATAGTTTCCAAATATATATATATATATATATATATATATATATATATATATATATATATATATATAGCTTGGTAAACAGAAATGTTTTTTACCATATACATAGTTTCCAAAGAGATTATCTCGAAAACTATACATTGGGTAAAAATTGTGGGTAAGACAAATTCGTAAGCTCAAAGGGGGACAACAAATGATACTATACGTGACCCCCAGCCCCCACCACCTTGAGTGGGGCGGGGGTAACTTTTAAATCTTAAATGTAAGCCCCCATTTTTTTATTGCAGATTCTGATTCTCCATAAAAAAGTAATCAAATTTTGTCTGAAACACTTGTTTAAACCATTGACAGATGGCGCTGAAATCGAGAAAAACGTAAAATGGGGAAGAACTCCGGTTTATTTAGAATGATCCGAGAAGGACGCATCAAATCGATACAAAATGTGCACCAATGCCTTCATTACGCCAAATTAAGCTATTTTTTTGCAAAATGTATCCTACCCACCACAGTTTTGGATGGAGTGAGGCGGAATGGTATTAAAATCTCGTTAGGGAACTCTTCACAGGTGCATTACTCATCCGACTGTGGCGCTACCATGGCCAAACTGCGAACTATGGGTCAGTATAAAGGTCGGTGCAATGCCATTAGATGTCACTTAAGTTTCAGATTGTGAACCGTAAACATCAACTCACGAAAGTAAATTATTCTGTAACGAAACATGGCTTACTATGCTCCTACAGAGATTGTTGATATGATGTTAATTTTAGGTGAACGCCATAAGGATTACGCTGCAGTTGCGCAATTGTATGAGGATCGTTCCCAAACAGACGACATCCAAGCGAAAACATTATTCTAAATTGCACTCACTGAGCTCGAAATGGATACATGCACTGTCCACCTCGTCATCCCGAATACAAAGAAAATGTCCCTCATACCCTTATCGTTCTCGCCTGTGTTCAACTGGATCCAGAAATTAGTAGTCGTGCAATTCAGAGACAAACTCGAATTCCGAAATCAACCGTTTTGATGATTTTGAAGGAACGTAAATATCATGCATATCATATCACACTGGCACAGACATTAACGCCGAGAGATATGCAAATATGAGTGCATTTGTGCCAGTGGGCCTTGGAAATAATAAGAGGTGTCAATGATTCTTTTAGATACGTTATGTTCACCAATGATGCCACATTCAAAAACATTGGCGAATTAAATCGTCATGGTTGTCGTTATTGGTTCCCAGTCAATCCACGCTGGCACAGACCCGTTGACAATCAACACAAACGGTGGTTAATGGCCTGGTGTGGAATTTTAAACGGTTACTTGATAGGACCGTATTTTTCTGACCAAAATGTTACTGGGGAATCGTATTTACAACTTCTCCACGATGATTTGTTGGAGCTTATGTAATATGTTGATTTAAATGTTCAAATGTGTGTGAAATCTTATGGGATTAACTGCTAAGGTCATCGGCCCCTAAACTTACAGACTACTGAACCTAAATTATCCTAAGGAGAAACACACACACCCATGCTCGCCAGGACCAGCTGCACAGTCCAACACTATAGCGCCTTAGACCGCTCGCCTAATCCTGCATGGCTGATGTTGATTTAGAAACTAGGCAACGAATGTGGTTCCAACAGGACGGAGCAGCTCCCAATTATGCTAAAAATGTGCGGAACGTTTTAAATTTACGGTTCCCTGGTCGGTGGATAGGACGTGGCGGACCAATTCAGAGTTCTCCACGTTCACCGGACCTAACATCTCCTCATTTTATCTGATGGTGTTAATTCAAAAAAAATATTGTTTATGAAAGACAGCCCACAATCAGAAACGATATGGAGGAATGCATTCAAAGAGTGTGTGCAGACATACCACGGGATGTGCTGTTCAAAACTGTGGACAACTTTCGCAGACGATTGACTTTATGCATTGAAGCAAATGGGGATGATTTTTAACAATTTCTTCGAAGCTAATTTCATTGATTGAGCACTCCAAATTGTGAGAGGCAAGGGGACTCACACTAGTGAAGCAACCCAGCATATGAGAGGCAAGAAGACTCACACTAATGAAGCGCACCATGAGAACTTCATTCTACGACGCCCATGACGTTGTTCCTGGATAACGTTAAAACTAGGACACAGTACATTTTGAACAAAAATAGCACAATTTGGCATAAAGAAAGAATTGGTACACATTTTTTTATCGATTCGACGCGTCTTCCTCGGATAATTATAAATAAATCAGTGTTCTTTTCCAATTTTACGTTTTTCTCGATTTCAGCGCCATCTGTCCATGGTTTAACAAAATGTTTCGGACAAAACTTGATTACTTTTTTTATGGAGAATCAGAATCTGCAATAAAAAATGGGGTTTCTATTTAAGATTTAGAAGTTACCTCCTCGGTCCACCCAAGTGGGCGGGGGCTGGAGGTCACGTGTAGTTAGTATCATTTGATGTCCCCCTTTGAGCTTACAAACTTGCTTTACCCACTACTTTTACCCGAGGTATAGTTTTCGAGATAATCTCATCCGAAACTTCAGATGGTCCACCCCGTATTTGGTAGAAAACATTTCTGTTTACCGAGTTATATCGAAGATTAAATTTATACTTCATAAACAGAGAAGCTCACAGAACAGTGGAAGGTTGCCATGATACATCCACTACATAAGAAAAACAATAAACAAGAAGCTAACAACAATGGAGGAATTTATTTACAACCAGTTGCTTGTAACAAGTTTTCCAAGGTTGTGTTAAACAGAGTTGAAACAATACTGAAGAATAATATAGGTGAATATCAAGGTGGTTTAAGGTAGGGAAATTTATATTCTGAACAAGTATTTAAGCTGAAGTCAATCGTTTTCCACAGGTTGCTGAATTCAGAGGGTTAGTATTTTTCTTTGAAATTGTATGTAGCATAATGTGCAAGTGTAGAGTATGAAGGACTTGTAAAGTGCCATTTTTACGATTCCACCATTAGAGCAGTTGCGCTTCAAGCGCCCGACCATATATATATATATATATATATATATATATATATATATATATATATATATATATATATATATCGCACTACCGTATGGTAGAAACCATTTCAAAAGTTCTGTTCTTCTCCGTTCGTTACCTCTAAGAGGTCTTAATGATTTTAATGACTTCTTAGATTCCATTGATAGTTGGGGGTAAAAACCTATAGATTTTCATGGGCGTTTGAGAATTCGAACTTATGGATTGCCTATGAATAATTAAGAAGCTGATCAAAATGTTTCGGAAGTATTTTGAAAGTTTTAGTGTTGTTGTTGTTGTGGTCTTCATTCCAGAGACCGGTTTGATGCAGCTCTCCATGCTACTCTATCCTGTGCAAGCTTCTTCATCTTCCAGGACCTACTGCAACCTACATCGTTCTGAATCGGTTTAGTGTATTCATCTCTTGGTCTCCCACTACCATTCTTACCCTCCACGCTGCCCTTCCATACTAAATTGGTGATCCCTTGATGCCTCAGTATATGCCCTACCAACCGATCCCTTCTCCTTGTCAAATTGTGCCACGAATTTCTCTTCTCTCCAATTCTATTCATAACCTCCTCGTTAATTATGTGATCTACCCATCTAATCTTCAGCATTCTTCTGTAGCACCACATTTCAAAAGCTTATATTCTCTTCTTGTCTAAACTATTGATCGTCCATGTTTCAGTTCCATACATGGCTACACTCCATACAAATACTTTCAGAAAGGACTTTCTGACACTTAAATCTATACCCGATGTTAACAAATTTCTCTTCTTCAGAAACACTTTCCTTGCCATTGCTATCCTACATTTTAATTCAACTACATTCCATTATCCTCGTTTTTCTTTTGTTGATGTTCATCTTACATCCTCCTTTCAACACTGTCCATTCCGTTCAGTTGCTCTTCCAGATCTTTTGCTGCCTCTGACAGAATTACAATGTCATCGGCGAACGTCAAAGTTTTTATTTCTTCTCCATGGATTTCAATGCCTACTCCGAATTTTTCTTTTGTTTCCTTCACCGCTTGCTCAATATACAGATTGAATAGCATCGGGGAGAGGCTACAACCCTGTCTCTCTGCCTCCCCAACCACTGTTTCCCTTCTACGCCCCTCGACTCTTAAACTGCAAATCTTTAACATAATGCAGCGCGTACAGCAACCGTGAAATGTACAGAAAATAAACAATTTGATCAGCTTTCAGTTGCAAGGTAATTTTTACTCGTTTACCTAGGTTTCGATTCCAGTAATGGAATCTTCTTCAGAACAAAAAATTTGAATTATTTTAAGAGCCAAACACTGGCCATGTCACAGATTAAGAATTAAAACAATAAAGACGCATAATCATAAGATTATGTCTGTCAAAAGTAGAGCCATTACGGCGAACGTACACGGAGCTACGCGGGCCAGAAATAAGGACCACACGTGAGCGGAAGGAAACTCTGCAACTGAAGGCTGATAAAATTGTTTATTTTCTGTCTTACACCTGCCGTCTGGTTGCTGTACAAATTGTAAATAGCCTTTCGCTCCCTGTATTTTACCCCTGCCATCTTTAGAATTTGAAAGACAGTGTTCCAGTCAACATCGTCAAAACCATTCTCTAAGTCTACAAATACTAGAAATGTAGGTATGCTTTTCCTTAATCTTTCTTCTAAGATAAGTCGTAAGGTCAGTATTGCCTCACGTGTTCCAACATTTCTACGGAATCCAAAGTGATCTTCCCCGAGGTCGACTTCTACCAGTTTTTCCATTCGTCTGTAAAGAATTCGAGTTAGTATTTTGCTGTGAATACCTGCTTTCTTTGGGATTGGAATTATTATATTCTTCTGTCTCATACATCTCGCTCACCAGATGGTAGAGTTTTGCCAGGACTGGCTCTCCCAAGGCCGTCAGTAGTTCCAATGGAATGTTGTCGACTCAGGTCTTTCAGTGCTCTGTCAAACTCTTCACGCAGTATCGTATTTCAAATTTCATCTTCATGTACATCCTCTTCCATTTCCGTAATATTGTCGTCAAGTACATCGCCCTTGCATAGACCCTCTATATACTCCTTCCATCTTTCTGCTTTCCCTTCTTTGCTTATAACTGGGTTTCCATCTGAGCCTGTGATATTCATATAGGTGGTTCTCTTTTCTCCAAAGGTCTCTTTAATTTTCTTGTAGGCAGTATCTATCTTACCCCTAGTGAGATAAGCATCTACGTCCTTACATTTGTCCTGTAGCCATCCCTACTTCGCCATTTTGCACTTCCTGTCGATGTCATTTTTGAAACGTTTGTTTTCTTTTTTGCCTGCTTCAGTTACAGCATTTTTATATTTTCTCCTTTCATCAATTACATTCAGTATGTCTTCTGTTACCCAAGGATTTGTACTAGCCCTTGTCTTTTAACCTACTTTATCTTCTGCTACCTTCACTATTTCATTTCTCAAAGCTACCCATTCTTCTTCTACTGTATTTCTTTCCCCCATTCCTGTCAATTGTTCCCTTATGCTCTTCCTGAAACTCTGTACCACCTCTGGTTTAGTCAGTTTATCCAGGTCCCATCTCCTTAAATTACCACCTTTTTGCGGTTTCTTCAGTTTTAATCTACATTTCATAACCAATAGATTGTGGCCAGAGTCCACATCTGCCCCTGTAAATGTCTTACAATTTATAACCTGGTTCCTAAATCTTTGTCTTACCATTATGTAATCTATCTGTTACCTTCTAGTATCTCCAGGATTCTTCCATGTATACAACCTTCTTTTATCATTCTTGAACGAAGTGTTAGCTATGATTAAGTTATGCTCTGTGCAAAATTCTACCTGGCGGCTTCCTCTCTCATTTGTTAGCCCCAATCCATATTCACCTACTATGGGTCCCTCTCTCCCTTTTCCCACTCTCGAATTACAGTCACCCATGACTATTAAATTTTCGTCTCCCTTCACTATTTGAGTAATTTCTTTTATCTAATCATACATTTCATCAGTTTCCTCATCATCTGCAGAGCTAGTTGGCATATAAACTTGTACTACTGTGGGAGGCGTGGGCTTCATGTCTGTCGTGGCCACAATAATGCGTTCACTATGCTGTTTGTAGTAGCTTACCCGCACTCCTATTTTTTTATTCATTATTAAACCTACTCCAGCATTACCCCTATTTGATTTTGTATTGATAACCCTGTATTCACCTGACCTGAAGTCTTGTTCCTACTGCCACTGAAGTTCACTAATTGCCACTATATCTAACTTTAACCTATCGATTTCCCTTTTGTAATTTTCTAACCTACCAGCCCGATTAAGGGATCTGACATTCCACGCTCCGATCCATAGAATGCCAGTTTTCTTTCTCCTGATAACGACATCCTCCTGAGTAGTCCCCGCCCGGAGATCCGAATGGGGGACTATTTTACCTCCGGAATATTTTACCCAAGAGGACGCCAACATCATTTAACCGTACAGTAAAGCTGCATGCCCTAAGGAATAATTATGGCTGTAGTTACCCCTTACTTTCAGCCCTTGACAGTACCAGCACAGCAAGGCCGTTTTGGTTAGTGTTACAAGGCCAAATTAGTTAATCACGCAGACTGTTGCCCCTGCAACTACTGAAAAGGCTGCTGCCCCTCTTCAGTAACCACACGTTTATCTGGCCTCTCAACAGATACCGCTCCGTTGGGGTTGCACCTACGGTACGGCTATCTGTATCGCTATGGCACGCAAGCCTCCCCACCAACGAAAAGGTCCATGGTTCATGGGGGGTTGGGGGGTTTTATTTATACTAACACGGAATGATGTAAGGTAATAAGAAATGCAATAAGCAGCTTCCAAATGTTTCGTAGTAACAACTTTTGAGCACCTACTGAACTGTGCGAAAACACACAATTAGATACCTACGCACAGAGTAAACTAATCTTATCGAGTAAAACTAATCTTCATCACATTAAATTAACTGAGCTGGTGTCACCCGATCCTTGTCTGTTGCAATGCCTACTCAATTGTGTAGACCTCGGCTAGACAAAAGCTGCTCCCGTCTCAACATTGAAAACAGAGTACAAAGTGGCTTTCTACCTTAAACATTCCAGACCCTAGGCTACAAGTGGCTAAGGGTAACAGTGAGTTGCTTTCAAGTAGAACCATATGAACGCAAACGAATACCAATAGTCACGATCAAATCTACTCGTCGAAGACTTTAGTCGTTTTTAATGATCAAACAAAGAGATCGAGAAGGGTTTAGCAAATATAACAGTCGTGATACACAAAAAGGGAGAAAATAAAAACTAAAACTAAATTCCGCCCGAACAGGGCGTAAAGGGCCAACGCTACCAACCGGCCGCCATCTCATCCTCAGCCCACATGCGGCACTGGAAGCTGATGTGGAGGGCCATTTGGTAAGCACATTGCTTTCCTGGCCGTCCGTCATTTTACGAAGCCGGTGCCGCTGCTTCTCAGTCAAGTAGCTCCTCAGTTAAAAGACAAGTATTGAGAGAAAATGGAAATGCTGAGTAGTAGGCACATTTCATGGTGACTGTAATATCCATTATAATTCCATTGAATTATCTTGTTAAGGGCGTCCCGGTAAACTGTGAAGGAAACAAGACGACATCATGCTTCAGGATCACAGTCTGTCACCTTCTGGCGGAGGGGCATCAACGAACACCAGTTCACAGTTCGACGTCATGGGGTCACATGGTACGTCCATAGCCACTTCTCCAGTATTTTCTTCTTTCTGTCTTTCGCTCCTTTTGGCAGTCAAGTATCTTGTATCGACTTATCCACCGTTGGTATATGAGCAGCAGAAGAGGAGTAGGTATCAACTGTGACCCACACGCGGCGACACCTTCAGACTCTGACTGCTGTAGGGTCGTTAGTCTGCAGGTTTCCGAGGAGAGGGTTCCCGTAAGGCATGTCACCGTGAGACGCTGGAGTGGGATACTGCTTCCCTGGTCAGGAGTGGGGAGTAATTCCCAAAGATGGTGCTGCAGGATGACGAAAGGGGGGGGGGGGGGTACTATAGAGAAAACACGCCAGGTTTTGCTTTCATCCCATGCCATGGACAACGAGTTAGAGCTCCTAGCACCATACTGATCTGCACAGAATTACAGTCTGCCTGAAGAGAATACTGGAGTCTCGCAGCTTTTTTTTTTTTTTTGTGTCATCAGTCTACTGACTGGTTTGATGCGGCCCGCCGCGAATTCCTCCCCTGTGCTAACCTCTTCATCTCAGAGTAGCACTTGCAACCTACGTCCTCAATTATTTGCTTGACATATTCCAATCTCTGTCTTCCTCTACAGTTTTTGCCCTCTACAGCTCCCTCTAGTACCATGGAAGTCATTCCCTCATGTCTTAGCAGATGTCCTATCATCCTATCCCTTCTCCTTATCAGTGTTTTCCACATATTCCTTTCCTCTCCGATTCTGCGTAGAACCTCCTCATTCCTTACCTTATCAGTCCACCTAATTTTCAACATTCGTCTATAGCACCACATCTCAAATGCTTCGATTCTCTTCTGTTCCGGTTTCCCCACAGTCCATGTTTCACTATCATACAATGCTGTACTCCAGACGTACATCCTCAGAAATGTCTTCCTCAAATTAAGGCCGGTATTTGATATCAGTAGACTTATCTTGGCCAGAAATGCCTTTGTTGCCATAGCGAGTGTGCTTTTGATGTCCTCCTTGCTTCGTCCGTCATTGGTTATTTTACTGCCTAGGTAGCAGAATTCCTTAACTTCATTGACTTCGTGACCATCAATCCTGATCTTAAGTTTCTCGCTGTTCTCATTTCTACTACTTCTCATTACCTTCGTCTTTCTCCGATTTACTCTCAACCCATACTGTGTACTCATTAGACTGTTCATTCCGTTTAGCAGATCATTTAATTCTTCTTCACTTTCACTCAGGATAGCAATGTCATCAGCGAATTGTATCAATGATATCCTTTCACCTTGTATTTTAATTCCACTCCTGAACCTTTCTATTATTTCCATAATTGCTTCCTCGATGTACAGATTGAAGAGTAGGGGCGAAAGGCTACAGCCTTGTTTTACACCCTTCTTAATACGAGCACTCTGTTCTTGATCGTCCACTCTTATTATTCCCTCTTGGTTTTTGCACATATTGTATATGACCCGTCTCTCCCTATAGCTTACCCCTACTTTTTTCAGAATCTCGAACAGCTTGCACCATTATATATTGTCGAACGCTTTTTCCGGGTCGACAAATCCTATGAACGTGTCTTGATTTTTATTTAGCCTTGCTTCCATTATTAGCCGTAACGTCAGAATTGCCTCTATCGTGCCTTTACTTTTCCTAAAGCCAAACTGATCGTCACCTAGCGCCTTCTCAATTTTCTTATCCATTCTTCTGTATATTATTCTTGTAAGCAGCTTCGATGCTTGAGCTGTTAAGCTGATTGTGCGATAATTCTCGCACTTGTCAGCTCTTGCCGTCTTCTGAATAGTGTTTATGATGCTTTTCCGAAAGTCAGATGGTATGTCGCCAGACTCATATATTCTACACACCAACGTGAATAGTCGTTTTGTTGCCACTTCCCCTAATGATTTTAGAAATTCTGATGGAACGTTATCTATCCCTTCTGTCTTATTTGACCGTAAATCCTCCCAAGCTCTTTTAAATTCCGATGCTACTACTGGATCCCCTATCTCTTCTAAATCGACTCCTGTTTCTTCTTCTATCACATGAGACAAATCTTCACCCTCATAGAGGATTTCAATTTATTCTTTCCACCTATCTGCTCTCTCCTCTGCATTTAACAGTGGAATTCCCGTTGCACTCTTAATGTTACCACCGTTGCTTTTAATGTCACCAAAGGTTGTTTTGACTTTCCTGTATGCTGAGTCTGTCCTTCCGACAATCATATCTTTTTCGATGTCTTCACATTTTTCCTGCAGCCATTTCGTCTTAGCTTCCCTGCACTTCCTATTAATTTCATTCCTCAGCGACTTGTATTTCTGTATTCCTGATTTTCCCGGAACATGTTTGTACTTCTTCCTTTCATCAATCATCTGAAGTATTTCTTCTGTTACCCATGGTTTCCTTGCAGCTACCGTCTTTGTACCTATGTTTTCCTTCCCAACTTGGCCCTTTTTAGAGACGTCCATTCCTCTTCAAGTGTGCTGCCTACTGCGCTATTCCTTATTGCTGTATCTATAGCGTTAGAGAACTTCAAACGTATCTCGTCATTCCTTAGAACTTCCGTATCCCACTTCTTTGCGTATTGATTCTTCCTGACTAATGTCTTGAACTTCAGCCTACTCTTCATCACTACTATATTGTGATCTGAGTCTATATCGGCTCCTGGATACGCCTTACAATCCAGTATCTGATTGCGAAATCTCTGTCTGGCCATGATGTAATCTAATTGAAATCTTCCCGTATCTCCCGGCCTTTTCCAAGTATACCTTCTCCTCTTGTGATTCTTGAACAGGGTATTCGCTATTACTAGCTGAAACTTGTTACAGAACTCAATTAGTCTTTCTCCTCTTTCATTCCTTGTCCCAAGCCCATATTCTCCTGTAACCTTTTCTTCTACTCCTCCCCCTACAACTGCATTCCAACGCCCGTGACTATTAGATTTTCGTCCACCTTTGCATACTGCATTACCCTTTCAATATCCTCATACACTTTCTCTATCTGTTCATCTTCAGCTTGCGACGTCGGCATGTATACCTGAACTATCGTTGTCGGTGTTGGTCTGCTGTCGATTCTGATTAGAACAACCCCGTCACTGAACTGTTCACAGTAACACACCCTCTGCCCTACCTTCCTATTCATAAAAAATCCTACACCTGTTATACCATTTTCTGCTGCAGTTGATATTACCCGATACTCATCTGACCAGAAATCCTTGTCTTCCTTCCACTTCACTTCACTGACCCCTACTATATCTAGATTGAGCCTTTGCATATCCCTTTTCAGATTTTCTAGTTTCCCTACCACGTTCAAGCTTCTGACATTCCACGCCCCGACTCGTAGAACATTATCCTTTCGTTGATTATTCAATCTTTTTCTCATGGTAACCTCCCCCTTGGCAGTCCCCTCCTGGAGATCCGAATGGGGGACTATTCCGGAATCTTTTGCCAATGGAGAGATCATCATGAAACTCCTTCAACTACCGGTCACATGTCCTGCGGATACACGTTATGTGTCTTTAATGCAGTGGTTTCCATTGGCTTCTGCATCCTCATGTCGTTGATCATTGCTGATTCTTCCGTCTTAAGGGGAATTTCCCAACCCTAGGACAAGAGAGAGCCCTGATCCACTTCAGGCGTTGGCTCCTGAGTAAACCCATCCCAGAGAGCTGCCTATATATCAGGGGAAATATGGGAAATCAAGGTTAGGGCTATGCTTTGCCACTTTTTTTTTTTTTTTTTTTTTACATGGTTACATTTAGGGAACGTGTACAAATGAGAATTCTAGTAACTAAGTGTTACAAGTAAGTGTTACAACAACAAAGGTGGCATAAAAGAGTAATCCAGAAACAAAAACATAAATCACTGATGTAATTCCAACTAAAAGGTTCTTCAATAATGTAACTGGTTCCACTTGGAGCCTCGTCATCGTTATCCGATATCTCCAATTGCGCCTTTGAAGGGCATCTGCAACGGACGCATTTAGCGTCGCTAGTGCCTCATGGAAAACAGCATCCTTGCAGCAGCTTGTCTCTTCCTTCGCTCATGACTGACAAGGCAGAACGTTCAGCCGTTTGTGTGATGCGGCACAGAACATTAACCGCAGCTCGGCACTCCCCAGCTTAGTGGGGGGTTAACGAATACGCTACGTAAATAATTTGCGAATAGCGTACGGTATTTCGGTGTGCGTTCGAGGGCATTGTGAGCATTTTGCAGGAACCACCAGTAATCAAGCTGCTCTTTCTCTCCGTCGCTAAAGATGTAGACGACGGTAAGTCCTTTGAACCATGTATGCGCATGATATTTTACAGCCGGAAAGTAAGTTCCATCGGGACAGAGTAGGGTCCGAGGGTCAATCATATCAGGTGTGACCCGGAGGTAACAAGCCAATATCTTCTGTGTTGGTCGCCAAACTCCGGACGATGATGCGCAAGTAAAACGATGTTCATCAGTATCCAAAAGGTGACAATCTGGGCAATAAGGGGAGTCTGCCAGTCCAATAGTGTGAAGTCGCTGTAGTGTGGCATATTTTTTGTTGGCGATCTGATAGCACTTCGAACGCACCGTGAAGGACAGAAAGTTGTGGTGTATCGTTTTCCACACTCTTGGCCAGTGAACCGTAGGGTACTTGTTTTCCACCACGTTATGGGGAACAGCACGCAGAAGGTTGGTATAAAAATCTTTCGCCTTTGGTGGACGCGTGGCGGAGAGTTTCGAGCTGACATAGCTGTAATCAAGAATGAAGGTCGACACATGGGAGAGCTGCGGTGCGACGTGCGATACCGACACCGGCGGGACGTTAGAGACTGGCATCAGAACTTGTAGTAAACGACCCGTGAGAGAGGTATACTGACTTTTCCATCGTTTCCTCATGTTGCTCATGTAAAGGCTAGCTGCTCTCGCCCTGACGTTGACCAATCCCAGCCCTCCTTTGTGCACTGGGAGGGTAAGAGTGTCGTATCGTACTTTAAAGATACGACCTGCGGAAACGTAGTAACTGAAGGCCGCCTGAAACCGGCGACCTATCTGCATCGGTAGTGGGAGGAGTTGTGCCACGTGGTTGAGTTTTGATGCCATGTAGAGGTTCAGGTATTCAACACGTTGTAGCTGATTCAAGTCCCGGAGCAGGTTCTGTCGCACCATTGCGCGTATGATCTGTAATAACCGTCGGTAGTTTGCTGCAGCTGTTTTACGTACATCTTTCTTGAACGTGATTCCCAAATATCGCAGATCAGAAACTGGTGGGAGGGGAGCGAGGGCTTCCGGTCCGAGACCACGCCCAATATCCAACGTCTCCGACTTGTTGATGTTCAGAAGACTGCCTGCGGCCTGTCCGTATCGCTCAATCCAGGTTAGTACGCTTTGAACTTCGTCATTGGAACGAACCAGCAGTAGCAGGTCGTCAGCGTATGTCCTATAGCGAAAGGTGACGTCCCGCAGCGTGATGCCAGATAGGCGGTGGTTAAGGCCCCCTAGGATTGGCTCGAGTGCGATGGCATAAAGGTAGGTAGAAAGGGGACAACCCTGTCGTAGAGACCTCTTAATGGGTACTGGTCCTACCGTCCTTCCATTGACCTGGACGTGTGAACTGGCTGCGGTCCAAAGACGCCGTAGGGTGTCGATGAGGCCCGGGGGAAATCCCATACAGTCCATCACTCGTAGGAGGAAGTTGTGGTGCACTCTATCAAAGGCGCGGTTGAAATCACACGATCGCCGCTCTCAGACGGCACGCAGAAGCGATTGCTATTAAGTCCCTGCAGTCACCGGTGGCCATGTGTAAGTTGGCTTCTCCCCCCTGCGACGTCTGTTCTGGAGCGAGGATCATCGGCAAAGTCGTCTTAATACGGCTCGCCATAATCCTGGTGAAAATCTTGTAATCGGCGTTCAGCATTGTAAGCGGCCGATAGTCGTTAATCGATAGCCCTCCACCTGGCTTGTGTACCGGTATGAGAAGTCCTTCTACAAACGCTGGCGGCACAACACAGTCTGGAGACGTAAGTTCGCGGAACATTATAACCCAGCGAGGCATCATGATGTTACGGAAAGTCCGGTAGAATTCGATGGGCAATCCATCAGGTCCAGGAGACTTATTGGGCGCACCTTTGTCCACGGCGTCTTCGACTTCTGCGAGTGAGATTTCCTCTGTTAGTGCATTCACGGTAGCCTCGTCGATAGTACGTGTTACCTGCTGTAACACTTCAGTAGTGGCCTCGTCATCGACGATTCTTTCCTTGTAAAGATGGCGAAAACGATCCTTCATCGCCTTTACTATGGTCGCTTGGGTCGTACATAAGCGACCGTCGTGTTTCCTGAGTTGTGTGATTAAATGTTGGCGTTGTCGGCACTTATCCGCCACAACGTGGTGCATAGTGGGTTCCTCTGCAAACGTTCGGTCGTGCAGTCGCGAGCGGACGACTGCACCTTCTAGTCGGCGCTTCGTCAATGACAGTATGTGAGCCTTGATTCTGCTTTGATCATGTTGTCTCTCCGGGGAAGGGGGTAAGGCGTCGAGGTCCCTGAGTGCCGCGTAGTAAAAATCGAGGGTCTGTCGATGCCACGCAGTCACGTCCTTGCCATATTGCATAAGTGTCCTACAGATTGCTGGTTTGGCACAGAGGAGCCACCACTCCAGGGTCGAGGTGTATCGTGGGTGGCGGCGTTCACAGTCAGCCCACGTTGCTGCAACTTGCCGACGGCAATCCAGGTCCTGGAGATGAGTTATGTTGAGCTTCCAAAAGCCATTGCTGCGCCAGACTTGTTGGGGGCGTAGGTGTATAGTGCAGATATAGGCACTGTGATCAGAATAGGCTTGAGGCCATAGTTCGGCGTCCACCACACCTTGTGTGAGATCTTGTGACACATATATGCGGTCGAGTCGGCTGGCCGAATGACTGGTAAGATGAGTGTGGCCAGAGCGGTTACGGTGGACTTTTCCCACGTGTCGCACAAGTGAAGTTCTTGGATCATCGCACCCAGTTCCGGACATGTAATGTGGGATTTGGTCCTTGGGGTGAAGTACGTAATTAAAATCACCGGCGAAGACGCTGTGGTCGTGTCGTCCAAGGAAAAGGGGAGCGACATCTGTGGAGTAGAACCTGGCGCGGTCGTGACGTCTTGTGGTACCCGACGGCGCGTAAACATTAATGAATCGGGTGTTGAGTGCCGTCAATGCTTTCCCTGGCGCGGAGGGAAGAAACGTGAGGTCGGTAACTTCAATACCTTCACGCACTAATATTGCCACTCCGGTATCTGCAGGGCTACCGGGCGTCACATGTGTGGTGTACCCGTAAAAGTGCGGGAGTGCAGTCGTTTTCACTAGTTGTAGGAAAGCAAAGTCAACCCCCATGGCTCGTATGGTTTCTTTCAAAAGTTGGATCTTGACGGGAGAACTGATCATGTTGATATCCATTGTCGCCAGGCGGTAAGTCTGGCAACGAGTTGTTTGGGCGAGGTTATCCATGGTGAAGGTGGAGAGAAGCGAACATCAGAAGTGATGTCACCCCCGCCGAACGCGGTCCTCCTTGTGCTGCTTATGCTGCATGATCCGGCGGTGCCTCAGCCGGCCGCGGGTCGGGATCTTGTGTCTCGACGTCCTCGGCCCACGAAGCGGGCGCAGATGTCTGTTCATGGTCCATAGCCTCGGAATGTTTGATAGTAAGGGACCGGGCGACTTCGCTGCCTGCACTGGTACCTTCCCGCTGCTCACTGTTTCTGTCAATGGGCTGATGGTCGAAAGCTGCATGTTTTTTCTGTCTGTTCTGCTAGGTTGGAGTCAGTGGAAACAGCTTCAGCTTCGCGGCTGGCTTCTTGAGTGGTCAGTCGTTCTTCCCCGGCCGAATGCGAACCGCTGTGTTCCGAAACGGTTCGACGAAGCCGCTATCGGCGTTTCGGTGATCGCTGTTTCCGTACGTGGCCTTCATTGTCAGAAGACGGCACTGACTCATGCTCCGCCGGAACAAACGCTTCGGTCGGTACAATAAGGGAATCAATTGCCATCTTACTGGCGTCAATGTCTGTCGCGTTCGGTAGCTCCAGATTCGTAGTACTATTTTCCACCAATGGCCAGGTCGGCGGATCATCCAGGTTTTTGTCCGTGGAAAGTGATTCTTGTACCGCTGAGGCGGCCGGCCGTGTCTGTTGTGTGGAGAACGTCGTGAGCGCCGCCGCGTAAGTAACGGGTAGAATAGTCTTCGCCGCTGGTGGTGCAACGTCCTTCGGTGGGAGTTGTGTGATCCGACGCTGGAGGCACTCGGAACGAAGGTGACCTTCCTTACCGCATCCGGAGCACGTCTTCGGTTGGCCGTCATAAATAACTATGGCCCGGCATCCACCTATCTGTAGATAGGATGGCACGTGTCGTTGGAGATCTATGCGCACTTGGCGTACTCCATTGAGTACTGGATACGTCTTAAACTGGGTCCATTTTTCAGCCACGTGTTCGTGTACCGTGCCGTAGGGGCGGAGCGCCGCTACAACTTCTGCCGCCGGGAGTTCTAATGGAAGCTCGAAGATGCGTATAGTCCGCAGTCCCATTGCGGCATGGCCGACCTCGACGTTGCCAACATTGCCATCGGCGTGGCAGAAGCGGAGTTCTTGTTTCACCTCTCGAAGCACCTTGTCGCAAGTAGTTTCGTTTATGAGCTTTACATAGACCGTGCTACTGACGATCGAAAAGTGAATGCTGACAATGTCGGCAGCCGGGATCTTGGCTTCCTCTTTTAAAAAACGTTCGACTTCGAGCGCCTTTGATCGGGTAAAGTCGTTCCGAAATGTGAATTTTAAGGTTGAGCTTCTGTATTGGTTTGCCATGGTCTTGTAGCGCTACGGCGTCACGTTAGTGTCGGCCGAAGAAAGTAAACAAGGCGCGCGGGCCCTCTCTGCCAGCGGAGAGCACGCACCGCACGTCCGCTTCGCTCGGCTGCGAGAGCCGCACTAACACAGGTACATCTCGCAGCTATTAACTGATAACTGAGGTGTTTTCGTGACCCTGTATAACCGCCATGATGTCGCCTGCTCTGTGTGAGGGTTCTGTTCTCGGAGGCCACTCATCCAGAGCAAAAGGCGTCCAAGCTTGATGTTCTGTGCCCATAGTCCAGATGCCTCCCCAAACAGAAAGGCAGCTAGTCATCTGTATGCTCGATTATTAATAGTGCAATCCCTGTGTGGTCATGAGGGCTACCACTATATGGTTACCTGTCTATTTCGCATTTGGATTGGCTACCACTCTGCATCTTGGGCAACCTTCAGGAACAGTTTTCGTAAAAGACTTGTAGAGTTGGAGATCAAACGCAAGTGTGGTGACTGAACATAGTTAATCGAAGTAGATGGTGTAAAATGAACAAAGTGGAAGACTCTATAATAAATGGTTCAAATGGCTCTGAGCACTATGGGACTTAACAGCTGAGGTCATAAGTCCCCTAGAACTTAGAACTACTTAAACCTAACTAACCTAAGGACATCACACACATCCATGCCCGAGGCAGGATTTCCCAATGGTTATTCCACGTTCCAAGGCGACAGCGGCCTTATTCATATAGCTCACATCCTCCAGGACTGGTTTTGTGAGCGAGGGTGAATTGTTGCGCCCCCCTCCCCTCTCCCGCCCAACACAGGCACCAGATCCCAATGTTATGGATCCTTTGTGGTTTAGTTTTAAAAAACGGATGCGTGATGGCTGTCCACCTCCATCATCTTTACCTGAACTTGCCACTATTTTACGGGAAGAATGGAAAAAGATTCGCTCGAATTTCTTCACAAGACATGTATTCAAATGGTTCAAATGGCTCTGAGCACTATGGTACTTAACTTCTGAGGTCATCAGTTCCCTAGAACTTAGAAATACTTAAACCTAACTAACCTATCACACACATACATGCCCGAGGCAGGAGTCGAACCTGCGACCGTAGCTGTGACGCGGTTCCAAACTGAAGCGCCTAGAAACGCACGGCCTCACCGGCCGGTTCCGGATTAATACATACATAAACACCCACTATACAATGTAAGCATTAGAACTGCCTAATATGTGTGTGAATTGTGTTACATGAACAAAACAGTGTGGGAACTGTCTTTTGGGGGAACAAGTGAGATGTTAGAAAGAATGACCAGCAACAAGACCTTCAAAAGAGAATCGAAAATGACGATGAAGGATTCACGGGTACATATAAGAAAGACTATGAGGATGAAATAGGAACGAAATAACCACGCAAACAATAACACTTTCGTTTGAACTAAATATTACGCAAAAATGCGAAAATGTAAAATGGAACTACATTAGAAAAGACGGAAGAAGTGTTTTTCTAAAGAGCAACGTAATACTATGTGTGAGGAACGGTGTTTCACTTTTTTATATAGTACGTTACATTTACAGTGACTTGCGTTTCATTACGTGGCGTGCAAAATTTGTGTGTTTCTCGAAAAGATAGTGGCTTGGTCACAAAGCTGCAGAATCGTGTGTAGATGAGTAGGCGTAGGTATTAAAGAGATGGAGCAGATGACAACATTGACTCGTTTTGTGTTGCGAAAATGGCATTGCTCCAAGGACAATGACCTACCAACGAACTGGTAGCCCGAGGTGAAGGAAAGTCGTCGAATCTTTTTCGTAAGAGTCTGCAACGTTTGCACTAGACATGTGTAGTCTAGGTATTTAGTGTATGTAATACTATATAGGAAACAAACTTTCACTACTGAACAGAAAGTAAAATTCTATGACCTCGGTTGCTTATTAAAACAAGTCTATAACTTTCTAGTGGAATTCTGTGTGTTTAAGAGCTTAAAATGTTCGTTCTTCACTATTGGTTTTAAAAGAAATCCTCTGCCTTAGTCTATGGTTTGGTGACTTGTGCTGGGGTCCATCATCTCCTACTTTGGTTGTGAGCTAGTTTCTTATCCGGCAATATTTGAAAACAAAGGTCAACACAATGAAAGTACTGAAAAGTTTTCAGAAAATACACTATTTTAGCCATGCTGAGGGCTTGGGTAACTAACGTAAAAGACTCAAATGTGTATCATACGTTTCGGACACCTACTGAGAGAGATTTCTCTTGACGTATAACACTAACATATGTAAAAATTAAGTGTTTTTTACTAGCGTTGAGACAATTACAATAATTTTAGTTTTCACTTATAACACGTTGAGGATGTAGTGGTGTAGACTGCATCTGATAAATTTTGAGCAGAGCATTATTTTTTTCAGATGGTATCATAGACTGGGATGTCTTTCCCAATACAAGAAAACATGAGGGATCTTCTGGTGACCAGTAAACCGTTCCTTGTGGCATGCAGGATGTTTGGACTAGTGCCATACACAGTGGATACAACGGCCGCATCCCAGAAGACAACAAAGTGTGACGTGGTCATCTCTGTCGCTGTCTGCACCCATCAGCTAATTTCCGCCTGTGCATACCCATATTTCTTACACCGTCTTACAGGACGGCCATCCCCAATAAATGTCGTTCATTTTTCACTGGCTTTAGATGTATCTGCCTTATGTATAATCTCAATGGTTTCTGATCAGTTGTTGAACAGACGGAGATATAAGGATATGCTTAAACTGGTAGTTTCATGTGATATGATAGTTATGAAGTATGGCAGGCCAGTGGATGGAAGGGTAAGGAAGATCATAAAATTGGTATTGTTTTTATTACTTAGCCCCTATTTACGGATTTTGATTATGTTATTCAATGGGAATGCTAGTTCTGATATGATATTATGTTATTTCTTTTGTGTAAATATTTTTTCAACAGTGGGACTGACGATGTTCAGATTTTCATACATGCAACTGATGATAAAGAACAGAATTTCGAATTTCAACACATGTCTGCTTCACATGAGAAATGAAATGCGAGATACGTTAAACAGACGAACACCTCACACAATTAGATACGCAGTAAATGGGGTGTTTGAAATTAATGTTGCAAGTGTTAGCCACGTGTTATCCAACATTCGATCCCTAAGGAGAGCACACGATATGTTTTGTGAGCTGTCTCTCCTAGTGACGTCGGCCCATGAAAACTTTCTGGTTGCCTATCTAGTCACCTTGACACTAATTCTTGTCACGGAGCTGTACTTGATCTTCAGAAACGAGAATTACTTGGGCAGGAGGCCCGACTTGTGGCAAGAGTGGTACGGGCTGGCGTACAACGTGGGCATGCTGTCCGTGCTGTTGGTTCCCGCCCACCTGGCCAGCGCAGAGGCGCGGCGCTCTGCCCGGCTGAGCGGCCAGCTGCTGCTCCAGGCCTCCCGGTCGGGACACACCGCGGTGGTTCGCGAGTTGCGGCTGCTAGTTCGGCAGGTGGCCGCCAGGCGTCCTGCAGCGCTGCTGCTGCGGTCGCTCGCCATGGACCTGCGCCTCGTCGCCGCTGTCGTCTCCGCTGTCACCACCTACTGCACCGTGCTGCTCACCTTCCTGCCACCAGGTGTGCTGTTCGTCACCCCTACACTTGTCTGCACTTTATAACATACTGACAAGAACCCCATTTCCAAAGGCTCCAACCGATTAAAAATGTTTTGAAAATACCGAGATGTTGTGATGTAACATTTCCTTGACTCGCTTGTGTTCTCATCCTGCTCGCTATTGTGGTCTCTAGTGTCAGTTTGAGGTGTCTGCAGGACAGGTCTTTTGCCCAGCCTGGAGTCGCTGGTCCCCATCTATCGAAATGGCTTTGATACGTGTTACAATCCGGGCACTATAGGAAGGACCAGGCCCTTTTCCTTTTTCCTTTTATCACTACTTTGTTACATCCGAGAAATACAAATTTTAAGACAAAATTTAACTACATGAAATATTGCTCCCAGTAAAGGTTAACATAAGCAGTGACAAAACTTAGTTCACTTAAGGGTTTCTTCTGGCAACAAATTTTAAGGAGGCAATGTAAGGGTCATATCAATTTAGGTCAAACACGTAGCTAGTGATTGAATCACGACACAGACACTTCAACAATTTCGGCAACGAATAAATAGCGTGAATTTGTACTCACCATAACCAACTAATCAACAGCCTTGCCACTGAATTAGTACGAGGTGCATTCAAGTTCTAAGGCCCCCAATTTTTTTCTCCGGACTGGAAAGAGATAGAAACATGCGCATTGTTTTAAAATGAGGCCGCGTTCATTGTCAATACGTCCCAGAGATGGCAGCACCGTACGGCAGATGGAATTTAACCGCCAGCGGCGAGAATGAGAACTGTTTTAAATACTTAAAATCGCGACGTTTTCCTTACTTGAACAGCGTGTGAAACCAATTGAAATTCATCGACAGTTGAAGGACACATGTGGTGATGGAGTTATGGATGTGTCGAAAGTGCGTTGGTCGGTGCTACAGAACATCGTGTGACAACAAACCGAAACAACCTCGGGCTCGCACAAGCCGATCTGACGACATGATCGAGAAAGTGGAGAGAATTGTTTTGGGGGATCGCCGAATGACTGTTGAACAGATCGCCTCCAGAGTTGGCATTTCTGTGGGTTCTGTGCACACAATTCTGCATGACGACCTGAAAATGCGAAAAGTGTCATCCAGGTGGGTGCCACAAATGCTGACGGACGACCACATGGCTGCCCGTGTGGCATGTAGCCAAGCAATGTTGACGCGCAATGACAGCATGAATGGGACATTCGTTTCGTCGGTTGTAACAATGGATGAGACGTGGATGCCATTTTTCAATCCAGAAACAAAGCGGCAGTCAGCTCAATAGATGCACACAGATTCACCGCCACCAAAAAAATTTCGGGTAACTGCCAGTGCTGAAAAAATGATGGTGTCCATGTTCTGGGACAGCGAGGGCGTAATCCTTATCCATTGTGTTCCAAAGGGCACTACGGTAACAGGTGCAGCCTACGAAAATGTTTTGAAGAACAAATTCCTTCCTGCACTGCAACAAAAACGTCCGGGAAGAGCTGCGCGTGTGCTGTTTCACCAAGACAACGCACCCGCACATCGAGCTAACGTTACGCAACAGTTTCTTCGTGATAACAACTTTGAAGTGATTCCTCATGCTCCCTACTCACCTGACCTGGCTCCCCATCAAATAAACAAACTTGCAGTAATTAAATGAATAACAAATCAAACACACAATGCCCCACTCAAACTCTTCAAGCCAAGCCAAAATGAAGATTCCATTAACTGACTAGCACTGAAGTAACACTAAAGCTCATCTCTGTGTTCCCAGACACACATGGGGCACACTTATACAAAACAAGATTTTGAAGGGGGCACTTCAGTAAAACCGGTAATGGAGCTAACTCGTGCCACTGGAAATTAAGGTACTAGATCGGGGCAACAATGAGGTTGCCTTAGTGCTATACCAAAAGTAAGTACACATAAATCAGCATTAATTAACGAGGTGTGACACCAGGTTGCTCGAAGGGATGACAACACTTAATTGAAAAGACGAATGCCGGAGGCGGCAGTAACATCAAACACCTTCCCCGAGTTTTAAGCAGAAGTTACTTTCCGCTGCACAAGTAAACATTTAACTAAGCACAAGGAAGGAACTCCAAAGAGGAAATTCAAATAAAACCCCCAAAAGATTATAAACGACAACGAACTCCAACTATTTAAATTTAAAATAATTAGCTCTCCCCAAAGGCAATGTAAACGCTAAGGCCACACTTAAGAGGCCACCAAAATTGGTTACAAAAAGTCTTACACATTTTCTCCTTTTCTTTAAAAGAAACACAAGGTTGCTTAACTTCTGCTGGACGTTCGGTATGGCTCGTGTACGATACACCAGCAGCAACCCAAGCTAGCAGGCGCAAGGCACGGCGAGCAAAATCAGGAGAACAGACAGGCAGGCAGCCAGCACATATCCTCCATCCTGAACCGGCAGACCGCGTACGACCAACTCCATATATACGTGGTTGCTTCCCACCTCGTACCTCGCGGAGTATCAGCAGGTAGCCCGGGCAAACGTCAACTGCCACTCGCCCGGCGAATGCGGAAAACAACGAGGCAAGCAAAGATAAGAAACATCGAAGGATCGATAATGGACATCCAAGAGACTGGCGCGCCAGTAACGAGCGCCACGGCTCAAGGTTGTGGTCAAAACCTGCGAGGCTTGCTTATGGACTTGTGACTCGTAGGTGTTTACCAGCTTCCATTGGAAAGGAAAAAATATGTAAGGAATCACGACTTTGCAGAGAAATGCTCGTAGTGGGAGTAGGAAATGGCTCAATATAAAACAATTTTATAGAGCGAATTGCAGCTTTTTTCTGTATTTGAAACAAGTTTTGTGATTAATGTGGTTTTTAGAAGTGTAAATGAGATGTTGACTGTAGGAGTGGCTGGGGAGTGACGGACAGCCGTTAGGGTTGAAGGGATGGATTCGTGGGGGGGGGGGGGGGGGGCAGAGGTCGAGTTCCAAGGTCACTGAGTGCATCAAGTTTCACTTTTGCATCCATACCTATATTCTGCAAGCCTGCATGAAGTGCATGGATGTTCGTACATTCAACTGTACCAGTTGTACATTTCTAACAGTTTTTTTCTGTTCAAGCCATGTATGGAGCACAGGAAGAATGATTGCTCAACTGCTCCTGTGCGCACTGTAATTAATCTAATACTGCCTTCGCGATCCCTACTGGAGTGATATCTTTGAGGTTGTTAGAGAGAATAATTATAATTAGAGTTAAAATTTCAAAACGCTGTAGCAATAACACCACTGGTCAGGTCATAATGACGTCAAGTTGCAACGGAATATTATCGGGAAGAGGGAAGATGTACGGCAGAGGAAAAATAATAGATGGCGCTGTATGCGTCAGAATACGTAAATGAAAACACCTGTCATGCGCACAACCCTTTGAGGTTGGTATAAACACGACGGGTACGCGACTTTCCTCCCTCTCGCGTCTGCGACGTTTGCCATGACGTTGTCAATGCAGGATCGCGTTCTGCTTGTACAGCATTGCAAGAATGACAATGATGGCTGTGCACACGTCGCTCTGCAGACGTTCGGGAGACTAAATGGTTTGAAAACAGGCGTTAGTCCGATAATTTCCGTTTGTCTGGAGAAACTGATTCGGAAATTCGAAAAGACGGGTTCTTTTGGTGTAGTAGAGGAAGGAAAGGAATTGGTCCGACGTCAGTGGAAGCAGTGGTCACAGCAATTCAGGACGAGACAAGTTGTGGTGTGCAAGACACGCATTGTGCATCACATTCTGAACATGACCCCGGAAACACTTCGATCAGTTGTGGAACATGCTGTTTCTCGATTTCAACTTGTTGCACAAAACGGTGGACAGTATACTGAACATTTTTTGCGCCAGTCACACGGAAATTAATAATCCGATTTGATTCTGACGGTTGCATTTTGTGAAGTTTTTGTCCTGAGGACAATTAAAAAATGAATGTGATTCATGCTTTTTATGCGGTTTTTGGCCCCAGGACAATTAAAAACCGATATGAGTGATGTTTGTTATGCGGTTTCTGGCCTCAGGACAGTTAAAAATCGATTTTTCCCTTCCGATGTGATACGACCTTGCCGCGTTGGATGGGCCTACGTAACTAACAGTACACCCATACACACTGAGTAGCACAGTTTAATGCCAAGCGTACACGTTAGGCATTGATGTATGATTCATTTGTCATTTGTAGTCGACCATTATGATGCTTACAGCGTCATGTCTTGGTAAATTTTATAACTATTTATTTTTCTTCTGCCATCCGTTTTCTCCCTTCTCCGATAATATTCCGTTTTAAATTTGATGTCATTATCACCAGTGGTGTTATTTCTATAGCGGTTTGAAAGTTTAACTTTGATTATAATCACCCTGTATATTTCTAGATTCATCATTTAAAAGATGGTTCTAGAAAATTTATAAATTTGTTTTGATGGGATAGTTTTATCCTGTCTGTATCTGTAGTTTGCCATTTCACTTCTTTCAGCGTTCTTGTGATACTCTCCCATGGTCACACAAACGTGTGACTATTCGTCCTGCCCTTTATTGTATCTGTTCAATATCCTCTGTTGTCGTACTTGTTACAAGTCCCACACACATTAACAGTGATCTATGTCGGTACAGACTAGTGTATAGTACGCAGTCTGCTGTGTAGACTGATTCCGTCTGCTCTGCATTCTATCAACGAAACTGTTTTATCTGTGACTAAGACTATGTGATCGTCTCTTTCCAAGTCTCAACATATTCTTGCACCCAGGTGGAATTTCAAAGAAATGATTAAAACATAGCGGAATTCAACAGTTCGTTGCAAAGATCTGGTTCACACTTTTATGGATCAAGAAACCAAGGACACGGGAGAGCGAAATTTTCTTAGCTCGGACAGAGCTGCAGTGCCCAAGCACATGTATCAATACGGGCCATGCGCTAGGCGTAAACATTGCAACACGATCAGTCACCAGCGTGCGACATCAACATTTCTGTGTGTGAGTGCGAGAGAGCTCAGCAGCCAAGTGTGAAGACCGACCTGGGTCCGTTACTCTCATAACTTTGTGTAAGAAGCTCTACGTGGTGTGCAACATCAACCGTCAGTGGTTTGAAAAAGCAGACAAGACACTGAAAGGAATAAGTTAAGCACATTCAGCAGAAATGAACACCACTGACGACAGGTAAGTAGCAGTACTGATTTGGTTATGAGGAATGACGTCAAAAAGTAGAGGCTCTCCTCAGTGCCGTAAAGACTCCACCACACTGGGCTGCAGCCAGTCATTCCAGAGGATCGATGGCATTCATGTTGTTTGCACTCGATTGTCTAATTATTGTATTGGTTGTTTGCACTCGATTGTCTAATTATTGTATTGTAACATCTCGTGTTTGGGACTGTTCCAGTTCCCGTCATATATTGCCTCCTTACTAGATGACTGCTGATCCATAGCCATAAACGACACAAGACCAACCGCCAGAAGCAGCCACAACTCGCAGATAGTTCAAGGGTCTACCAACACAGTTCTAACCAGGGGCACAAACCGCTCTAAACTTCAGCATCGCTTGGGTCAGATGGCTTACTGAACTGACGGGACAGGGTCAGCATTCAACACGACCTCACAGCATCTGACATAGTGATCCACCAGATAGGGCAACATGGTCTGTTACCTGGGAGGGACAGAGTACGTTCGGAACGGCTTTTGAGTCACAGCATACATGCGCTATGATCAACACCATCTCCGAGTAGAGCTTGCAGTTGGGCCGCCTTCCACACTACAGGTAGCAGCAGTATTCACAGGCCAGATTACAGGGCTGATGCAGCGAGATACGGCAGCCTGAGCCAGCCACTGGGTTCAGCAGATTCCTCAGCAATTTACTTAAATCCCCAGCTGCCACCTAACATATGGCGGCAAGATATATTCACAGAAATAAATGAAGTAATATTTAATCCTATTTTATTCCGTCTGGCGACCCCTCACATGTTCCTCGGCCGTCATCCTGACAAACATGTCAGTATTAATTATGTTATTGAAATAAATTCTCTGTAAAAGCCCATGGCACACCAGTGCCTGACATAGCCTGACATGGTATCATGTCAGGGCATAGCGTTCATTATTTTCCGTAAAAACCCAGAGCACGCCAGTACCTGACGTAGTTGGTATCATGTCAGGGCGGGTGAAGCATCAAGATTTTGTTGTAAGCGACTGGAGCTGTCACGGCATGCAAACTGGAAGAAGAATGGCATAATCCAGGTGAAATCAGGTGACGCCTCCAGTTTTCTACAGCACTCCATCATTACAGACTTGTCCGGTCTACAGATGGTGATACCCATTGTGTTGGAAAGATTGAACAGGTGGCTGTTTTGTGTTAAAGTTGTGGTTACAGACATTGCAGCAGCAGTTTCCATCATGGTAGTGGGTGACTCCTGCAGCACTATCAGATCAAAAGTGTGGCCACACTGCTACGTAATACGGAACTGACCACCAGATGTCATAAGAGGCGGACCCGCAAGTATAGAAGAAAGTGGGGTGTAGTTTGTAGTCAGTAGAGAGGCAGTAACAGCAGACTGGGTAGGTCGACTGGTCATTGCGTGTGAACTGGGTAACAGACCGATCAGAAACAGCTGAACCCTTCTAAAGCAGAGCAAGTCGACTGTTGGTGATCGGATTGTGAAGTAAAAACATGAAGACAACGACAGCGAAAACAAGACAAGACAGACTTGATGTACTGATGGACAGAACACGTCGATCTTGGCGGAGGGTGGTTGTAAAAAATCTCAAGAAATCATGGAAGGAATCACTCTTGAGTTCCAGGGTGCAAGCAGCCGTCCAGCTAACACAACGACAGTGTGAAGGCAGTTAAAAAAAAAGGAGTGAAGTAGTGGATCGCGTTCTCATAAGGCCTCATTTTAGTAGTCAGTGCTAAACGACACTTAAGGTGGTGTAAAGGGCGACTCTATTGGACAGTTGATGATTGGAAATGAGTGATTTGAAATGATGAATCACCTTTACACTGTGGCAATTTGATAGAAGGGTTTGGATTTGGCGGATGCCTGGAAAACGTTACCTGCCATTATGTGTAGTGCGTGGACCAATTTTCTGTGTCCAGAATTGTTAGTATTGAGTGAAGTGGGCTATCTCCTTGTTGATGTTCTTTGTTCATCACTATTGGTTGTGGTTGTACTTGTCCTGACTGCAGTGTTGTTGTTTGATGCAGCGAAAGTGTCTCCCAGTCAAACTGTGCATAACGTTTTGGGGTTGTGCTAGCATCAGAACAAAACGGTGAGTCCTTCTCGGCGAACAACGGGAGTGGTGGTGCGGAGTACCATTATTCCACTAGGAAAATGGCCGACATCCAGTTGTTTTCTCACGAGTTGTGATTCTTTGAGGTGGCCTGCAAAAGGACATGAAAGAATGAGAGGTAGACACATCTACATCTACGTCTATATTTACATATATACTCTGCAAAGCACCATGACATGCATGACAGTGGGTATGTCCCACTGTATCAGTAATTAGGGTATACTCTCATTCCATTCACGTATAGATCATGGGAAGCACGAGTGTTTGAATGTCTCAAAGAGTGCAGTAATTATTCTAATCTTAAGTTCTCAATCCCTGTGTGAGCGATAAGTAGGGGATTGTAGTATATTTCTAGAGTCATCGTTTAAAGCCGGATCTTGAAAATTAACAGAATTATTCGGGATAGTTTATGTCTATCTTCAAGAGTGCGCCAGTTCAGTTGCTTGAGTATCTCTGTGACACTTTCCCATGGACCAAAGTAACCTTTGGCCATTTGTGCTGTCCTTCATTGTGTAAGTTCAATAATTCTGTTAGTCCTATTTGGTATGGGTCCAACACAACTGAGCAATATTATAGAGCCCACGAGTGATTTGTGAGCAATCCCCTTTCCAGACTCACTGCACTACCCCAGTATTCTATCAGTGACCCAAAGCCTACCAATTGCTTTACCCACATTCCATTTCACATCTCTAGAAAGTGTTACATTTAGGTATTTGTGTGAGATGGCCGAGTCTAACAGTGACTCATTGATTCTATAATTATAGGCTATTACGTTTCTTCGTTTTGTGAAGTGCACAGTTTTACGTTTATGAACATTTAAAACAAATTGCTAATCAAGAGCTGACTGAATATTTATGCACAACGGGCAACACCCTGTAGTTATCAACTCACAGCTGGCAATCAATGCGACAGAGTGGTTCATATCTCATCATGTATTTGTTTCTGGATGTTTGTCAGAGGTTTTTCTATTTTTGATCAGTACTACTGTGATGACGCTGAGTAAATGCTACACATTCTTAAAAGCAATGTGAATGGAGATCATCTCTCAAGTCCTTTCGGTTCACGTTTAGTTCTCTTGCCATCATTTATATTCTCATAACACGTATCTTGTTGGAATTTGGTACTGCTAATCAACCACAGGTGTTGCTATTTTACAACTATTATAAGTAACAGACATTTGAGATACGGAATGGGAACCGACTTTTGTGGTATTGAATCTACATGTTTCTTTTGATACCTGCTTTCCGTTTTTGACAGTCTCACGCTATTTTATTTTCGTGTAACATCACTTTCTCTTGTCGTGTCTTGGGATGATCCACGTGTATTGTTATCATATTAGGCACTATTCATCTCCACAGACTTTACACAGAGGTAGCCATCGATACAGCGCCTGCTGCTGATCAGGCTCTGCATCTAGCCTCATGGAAAAGAAAGATATCTTCCACACTGCCTCCCCTGCTGGCAATGCATCGACTTACTGCCCAGTAGAGCCTATAACTAGTGGCATAAGGGTGGAATGGGAACACAGTTGATATCAAATTCATATGCAAATTAACTAAACTGATCAATTAATTACCCCTACGCAAACCCACTCCGACCACCAAATGAAATCATGTGTTTTCCCAAACCGGAAAGTGGGTCTTCCCCCTACCCCACCCCTCCCATTCCCCCTCCCCTACCTACCCTATTGTCGGGAATTTAAAAAATGGTGGTAATTTCTATGCCCCAGGCCTGTGCTGACATCCCACCCCTTTCCCTACCCAGGAATTCACTGAAAATTCCAAAGGTGGTGCCCTTTCTGGGCCTCAAAACTCTGGTCCTTCTGTACAGATAGCCCAACTGCATCCCCAAAATAAGTATGCTAGCAGAGGACCTTGAATTTCGCAGTGGCCAGTAGGAACGCAGCATCTGATCGCGTTGGGGACACAAGGCAGGCCCAGTAGCTCTGCAGCCTCAGTTACAGTCAGCATGAAGCGCCAGCCGCCATCGTCCAGCACTGCCCAGCCACTGCAGCATCAGAACAGGAAGAAGCCACAGAAGAGTGGCTTAATGTCTGTGTTTGCTATTGTGTGAGGAAGGTGATATAATTGCGCTGTTAATATCGCCTGTAACAGGTTTCCGTTTTTGCTCAGCAGTGGATGTGACACCCTCTAGCCTGCAGCAGCAACATGTCTCAGCTCGTTGGGACCCACAGCAGCGGCAGCACCCTGGGATCATGTCGCACACCTGGTCAGCTTGTTGGGGCAGGACAATGGGCTGTTATTGTTGGTTGAAGAGACCCAGCCAGATTCACTGAAGTGCATTGGGGGGGTCCTAATCAATATGACGCTGGTTGGTACTACATCCCATTATACGTGCCATTGCAGAATATTTCAGTGATACTGCATGGACAAAGCGAGGATATAGATGATGAGAAGATTCCAGTTACACCCTGTGCACCACTACTGTTCACTGCAGCATACAATTTAACTGCGAGTGGCTCACAGCTTTTACATGTTGGTATAGAGTCACCCACAAACAGAGACTGGCAGTTTTGATAGAAATTGAGAATGCAGCTGAAAGTGTTGAAGTGCAGTTTGTAAACTGTGGAATGGGATGAGCTGCGTTGTGCAAAGGCTACATCAAGCAGCAGTTGGCTGCCAAATATCATCCGAGCTGTCCTCCTCTGCACATTTAGTGTGCTGCTCTAAGTCTATCCATTACAACAGCGTACAATGGCTCTGCACTCCATGTGAAATCAGGTAACATATTCATTTATCTATAGCACTCCACCGTTCAGAACGTTTTGGATCTAGAGATGGTTTTATCCATTGTGTTGTAAAGTCTGAACGGATGGCTGTCTTGTGTTAAAGCTGTGTATAGAGACGTTGCAGAGTCTGAACATTGCACATCTAGACGACTTCGAACCGTGAGTCGGTATCGTGCCAGTGAAAACTAACCTACTGCAAATAAGTTTGAGAGAAATACATGCTGAATTCCGTGCTTACAAGAAGGCTTTATTTTCTATATTCTGTACTGGTGTTAAGATAGAACCAGTTGATGTAGTGCATCCTGTGTACGATTACTGATTAAAATTAGTAATCTATTCATTACAGATGGTGTTATCAACTGTGTTGGAAAGACTGAGCAGATGGCTGTCTTGGGTTGAAGCTGTGTATAGCGATATTGCAGAGTATCTCCATACGACCAATGTGCTTGTAGATGACTTTGAACATTCGGACAATATGGTGCCAACGGAAACTAACATACCTCCAATAAGTTTGAGTGAAATACATGCAGAATTCTGTGCTTAGACGAAGACTATTTTCTATATTTGTGCTGGCGTTAAGACAAAGAAAGAACCTGTTATTGTAATGAAAACATGTATGATTACTGAAAAAATATTTGTATATCCATGCATGTGTTTTATTAGATACCTTTCATCATATTGTATGTGCTGTAACTACTGCTACCAGTATTTTTACTGCAATCATACAACAGTAGTAAGTGTCATGGCAGGATGGCTGAAGCATACAGACTTTGTTGTAAGTGACTGGAGCTGTGACAGCATGCAAAAAGGAGTGGCAGAAGAATGGCGCACTCTTTCTCAACAACATATGTGCAATAGTTGTAGGTCAATTCAACTGGGGCAAGACAAGCGTTCTTATGTCACTGCTAACACAGCTGGATGGAATCTGTTTTGACCATGTAAGTGTATATTCAAAAACACATTTCAACACAAATACCGACTATTATAGAAGATATTGCAGGGTGTAGATGGTGTGACATATACGACATTCAGTCAGAGCAGTGATATCCCTCTACTGGAAAAGCAAAGCACTATGTTCATATTTGACTATGTTGCTGTGGAAAACAAGGATCAAATTCTACAATATTTGTATTTTGGTCACCATAAGAGAGCTGATGTATTTTATCTGAGTAAGATATATCTCAGAATCCCAAAGCAGCTGGTGAGTGATAATGCAAACTTAATTATAGATTTCAGGCAGCAATCATACCTGCTTAAATTATGGAAGAAGATGGGTATGTCTTGTGGTAACTAATACTTCAATTTGCATGCATTGTGAGCTTCGCTGTAAGATGACAATGCCCTCTAAGAGCAACTGAGAAATATGACAGTTAACTGCATCATTGTGCCGGCCGAAGTGGCCGTACAGTTCTGGTGCTGCAGTCTGGAACCGCGAGACTGCTACGGTCGCAGGTTCGAATCCTGCCTGGGGCATGGATGTGTGTGATGTCCTTAGGTTTAACTAGTTCTAAGTTCTATGGGACTAATGACCTCAGAAGTTGAGTCCCATAGTGCTCAGAGCCATTTGAACCATTTTTTTGCATCATTGTATAATTTTTTATCCTCCTCCAATTCAATCATGTGGACGTTGGTACTGTAAATCCTTTCGAGATCCTGTGACAGTTCTTCAAGCTCAGTGAGCAACCGAATTGCAGGATTATCCCCGATATAAGATATATAGCAGCTGAGACCTCAATCATATGGGCAAGCAAGATGGCCACATATGGTACATGTTTTTGCGGAAATGTGGAGTGTGAGGCTAAGTGGTTCCCTTGACAGCAGGCGACAGGGGCAAGGAGACATTCGAAGTCAGTGTATACAACAGATGGACATCATTCCTGGTGGTGAGCATTCTTGAATTTAATGAACTTGCTTTTTCTGTAGACATAACAACATGTACCAGTTCCTTGGATTCACAATCCTTCAGATGTCTTATTAAATACATTTCTTCTGAAAAGGTATTTAGACACCTCAAACAAATGTGTTTTTATGCTCTTTTTCGACAAGTGGCTGTAAAGGAGTTGGAAGATGTCTTTGACCCATGTGTAATGCTGATTATCATCTTCAAAGAAGAGCAGCATGTTTACATAAAGATCACGCTCACCTGCATATTTCGAAAACTGGAGTCATCCAACTACAGTATGCTTGTCCTGTTCATATGACTTACTTGTCTGATTCCTCATGCTGTAAACGCGAACCGATATTCCAGGACTCTGTGCCTCACATTTTGGTATGTCCTGAATCTATGTTGTGAACTCGATTCTGCCAAAGTTATATGCCCTAGGGATCGTATTTTTGCATCTGCAGTATTTATCTGTACACTCTGGATGTACATTGTAATTTCTCTCATAACCTGGGATCGACTATGTAAAAAAAGCATCACCTCATACATTATGAGTGTTAATATAAGCCCAGTAGTTCGTGATAACCACAGGGTGTTCTATATAACTGGACCCTCCACTTAGACATGAATAAGTATATTAAGGCATGGTATTTGGCTGAGTTCTTTAACTGCCCTTCTTACATCCATCTCAGAAAACTGGGCCAGTATAGCACCCAAGGTGTATTCAGGATACCACTCAGCAATTGATGTACTCAGAACGCCGTTATCGCTCGAGATGTAGTGCCGCTTTTCTCCTCAGGTGCACTGAGCTATTTGGGAAGATGAGTCAACTCACAGCAGAGTACTGCATTACATTTAATGGATATATTCTTGGATCATCTGGGGCTTTGAGGAGCTCTACCTCCAAGATCCCAGACACGCTTCTAGAAGCATCACTCGGTTCTGATAGCCCCCGGCTGGTTTCTAAATCCTAGTGAACAAGTTACGTTCCTCAAAGGCTCTAGCAACAGCCATGTGGGGTCATGATGCCGCCAATCTGATGTCCTTCACTATCATGATATGAGAGAGCACTACTGCTAGCACAGGTTGATGATCGTTAACACTAAATCTAGGAGACGATTGCGCCCACCCAGTGGATGACGGTTATGGGGAGGAGGCGCCTTGTGGGATGAGGAGTATGTGCTGAAGCACACTTACTTTTCTTGTTGGCGAGGGAGAACAGTCAAAGCCAGAGTAGGAGGAGGTGGCGGCGGTGACATCATGTGCAGTGCACCCAGGTTGTGGACAGGGCGCTCATTGAGGCTGCCGCTTGCTGGACCTTTCAAGACCACCACCAGCCTGGGGGGTGGGAGATAGTTGCAACCGAATGAACCACACATGGACGCCAGAGGGCACTTCAGCGGCTGCGGCCTCTTCCACTGTCTCTCACGCAGCTGTAAGTGGTGCTTTGTATGGGGGCGCGCACCTCTCACTTGCACATTTGGTGCCTAGCCCCACAACCACCACCTAGGTGGCCATGCCACCATGAGCTGTTGTCATGGCAGTGTTGGTGGCACCACTGTAACATATGAATACCGGAAAAAATTAAGTACCATGTTCAAGACTCTTTTTAATATATGCTGTATACAAATAACAGTAATTAAGTACATCAACATTCCAGAAAAGTAACAATAATTACTTGCTCTAACTATCACAGCTACATTATAATCATCTTTTACACTCTAGGTTCCTGGATTGGGCAGTTTAGTCGATGTTTCTGCTAGCTCTCCTACCCAATCAAGTATTTCCTCCTCCTCACCCAAAGGGCGATTATCATTGCCTTCCAGTGTCCTCAGCAACTGTCATCTGACATACCCACTCTGGTATTTCATCCGTGACAGAATTATTGTTGTGAAACCATTAATCCATCTCACAGAAGTCGCCTACAGCAAGATACTGATTATAAGGAACAACAAAAAGCTATCGGTACTGAATTTGCCTACAGCCAGATAGTGATTATACATAACAAGCAAAAAAAAAGTTCATAGCAGATGGAAGCGATGACTGTTGGTCATCGTTCTCGATGCATACCCCTGCTATATTCTCATGCTCCTCTTGCTCCATAGCAACATTTGGAACAATGAAGAATATATGTTTCACACAACCGTATACAATAAAAATTCTAACAGAAATATATTAGAAATGTACTAATGTTCTTGCATCATTTCATCCTCTGGCAGCCACTCAAGGTCGGTCAGAGGCCACTCTAATGTCGCAACATGAAGATAAAAATTTTATAAACACTTCTTACGATTTCAATACATCGAGAGCTGTTTTCTGAACATGTAAACTATCACACAGAATTTAGAGGCGTACTTAAATGATTGTAGCAAACCTCCTCGACCTGCTGTTGCTGTTGACTTTCACCATCTAGCTACTGCTCTAATGAAAGAACAACAGTAGAAATCATACAGTGCAGGCTTTCACGGCCGGAATAGTCGTCAGTTAAAACTTCCGGGCTGAGAGGCCGTGGTCGATGTATAAAATTTCCACCTGACGTTTCGTCTCCAGCTGCGGGAGACATCTTCCGAGGTCGTCCGGCTACTGCCACTGAGGCTCCAGGTACTCTCGCATTTATAGAGCGCATAGAGGGCACCACCATTCGTCACGTGATGCCGACAGTATGCCTATCTTTGGAGGCGTCATTATTCTCGATTAAGAGTAATCGATTGTCATTCTTCTTGCGCAACGTCGACATCCATATTTTGTCCAATTTTAAAACTTCCTCTTTTCTATTAAAATTGTTGTGGTGTTTGTGGATCTCTATTTCTTCCCTATACATGCGTGCATGATAATGGGATGTTCGTGCTAGAACGCTAGTCTCATTAAATTTAATTTCGTGGTTCCCATCTCGAAAAACATGCTCAGCTACGGCCGATTTTTCGATGTGTCCTAAGCGACAGTTTCTCTTATGTTCGGCTAAGCGGGTGTTTACACTTCTTTTTGTTGTTCCAATGTATACTTGTCCACAACTGCATGGAATTTTGTATACCCCAGGTGTTGCTAGGGGGTGTCGAGCGTCTTTTGCAGTTCTTAAATATTCCTTAATCTTCTTGGTGGGTCTGAAGATAGTTTCGATCCCATGTTTAGCCAAAACTTTTCCGGTGCGGTCCGTGACTTTATTAATGAACGGTAAGAAAACTTTTCCAGTAGGTGACCGTTGTTGCTCTGGAATTCTGGCTTCTTTTCTTCTTTGATGGAGGGCTCGATCAATTTCCTTGCTGGTATATCCGTTTTTCACGAAGGCCGAACGTAAGTGATATAATTCGTCTTGCAAGTAAGCCGGCTCGCAGATTTTGTTGGCTCTGTCCACCAAGGTTTTCATGACACCTCTCTTTTGCCTAGGATGATGGTTTGATTACTTGTGGAGGTATCGATCCGTGTGAGTGTTCTTTCTATATACCTTGTGGCCCAGCGTCCCATCCACCCGTTTAATTACCGACACATCCAGGAAATTGAGTTGACCGTTGCTCTCTTTCTCCATCGTAAACTGTATCTTCGGGTTAATACTGTTCAGGTGCACCAAAAAGACATCCAGCTCTTCTTCACCATGAGTCCACACTACAAATGTGTCATCAACATAGCGGTACCATTTAGCTGGCTTTTTGCTGGCAGTCTGCAGCGCTCGCTGTTCGAAGATCTCCATAAATAAATTGGCAACAGCTGGGCTGAGAGGGCTTCCCATCGCCACCCCGTCGATTTGTTCGTAAAACTCGTTGTTGTACTGGAAATAAGTTGTCGTCAGGCAGTGTCTAAATAAAGCCACTAAGTCAGTCGGGAAAATATCTGCTATATATGAAATAGCTTCGTTTACAGGCACCATGGTGAACAATGACACTACATCGAAGCTCACAAGAATATCACTTGAGCTAACGTTAATCTCCCTCAGTTTTTCAATAAAATGTGCCGAGTTTTTAATATAACTGTCAGTTCTGCCAATGTATGATTGCAGCAAGCAGGCAACACCTCTTGTGTTGGAGGTCCTATAGCACTCACAATCGGTCTTAACGGTACCTGTGCTTTATGTACCTTCGGGAGTCCATATAGCCTGGGCGGATAAGCTTCCGTTTTGCAGAGTTGTTTTTTATCATCCGAAGAAAGAGAAGATTGTTTTACCAGTTGATTGGTATTTCTCAAAATTTTGTTTGTAGGATCCTTCTGAAGCTTTTTATACGTAGTGGGATCCAAAAGGTCACTAATCTTCTTGTGATAATCTTCGGTGTTCAACAAAACCGTAGCATTTCCTTTATCAGCTGCAAGTACAATAATGCTCTTGTCCGCATTGATCTCCCTCAATGCCCTCCTTTCCGGTTGGGACAAATTGCTGGTAGGTGTTCTTCTAATAATTTCCGGGTATGCAGCCGGATCCCGTCGACATTCTGCCACGATATTTCGGCCCAGAGACGTCCGGCCATCATCAGGTGAGTACACAACTACTGAAGAGCCCAGGTGCAGTCGCGGTATTTATACCGATTCTCTCGCACGTGTTGACATGCGCGGCATAGCCGAGTTGTACGTGCTGCCCTCGGTGGTGAAAGTAAAAGATCATCTAGTCATTGAGTATCGAATGACGCTGTCTATTCCGCTGTGAATGTATAATTTTAATAACAGGATTCCAAGTTTTATCCAGTTGAAAGCCGTTGTCACGATTTATAAGATTATCGGCAAGACGTATTTCCACTGATTCCTTGATTACGGAATCCCAAAATCCGGAAACCGGAGCTAAAATTTTTGTTCCATTGTATTCCATTGAATGTCCCAATGAAATACAGTGCTCTGCTACTGCCGATTTTGACGGTTGCCGCAGACGGGTGTATCTTTCATGTTCTGTACATCGTTCATGGACAGTTCTTGTCGTCTGACCAATATATGCAGAGCCACATTCACAGGGAATTTTGTAGACGCCTGCTTTCTTCAGTTGTAAATCGTCTTTAACGGATCCAACCAGGGCCCGGTTCTTTGCTGGTGGACGGAAGATAACCTTGATTTTATTCTTCTTCAGTAATCGGCCTATTTTCGACGACACATTCCCGGCGTATGGAAGAAACGCAGTTGATTTAAAGTCGTCATCAGCGTTCTCAGTGCGCTGCTTCTTGTTATGACAGTTGCGCATGGCCTTTCTTATTTGGCGTGAAGTGTAGCCATTCTCTTTAAAAACCTTCTCCAAGTGTTCTAATTCTGCGTGGAGGTTTTCATCGTCCGATATTACATGCGCTCGATGTATTAAGGTACTGAGAACGCCGGCTGTTTGTGCTGGGTGGTGGCAGCTTGACGCCTGGAGATACAGATCTGTGTGAGTCGGTTTCCTGTACACAGAATGTCCTAATGACCCATCATTTTTACGGCATACTAGCACGTCTAGAAATGGTAAAGTGCCATCTTTTTCAATCTCCATCGTGAATTTGATGTTCTCATGTAAAGAGTTTAAATGATGAAGGAATTTCTCCAGTTCCTGTCTGCCATGAGGCCATACAACAAAAGTATCATCTACGTACCGCCAGAAGACCGTAGGCTTTAAGACAGCAGACTCAAGTGCTTTCTCCTCAAAGTCCTCCATAAAGAGATTAGCTACCACAGGGGACAAAGGGCTCCCCATGGCGACGCCGTCTGTTTGTTCAAAGAATTCGTCATTGAATAGAAAGTACGTTGAGGAGAGTATATGTTCAAACAAGGCCGTCATTTCTGCACTGAATAAGTTACCAATAAGATGTAACGATTCCATTAAAGGCACTTTGGTAAATAGTGAGACCACATCAAAGCTGACTAATAAATCCGAACTGCTAAGCTTAACTTCCTTCAAGCGACTGACAAAATCCTCGGAATTACGTATATGGTGGCAACACTTACCCACATACGGCTTTAGTAGTGAGGCCAGATATTTTGCTGTAGAATAGGTGGCAGCACCAATATTACTCACTATTAATCGTAGTGGGGCACCATCCTTGTGTATCTTGGAAAGACCGTAGAGTCTTGGTGGTACTGCATTGTGTGGTCTCAATCTCTTGATAATTTGTTCAGGTAGAGAACAGTCGTTCAAAAGGGTAGCAGTTTTCCTTGATATTCGGCTTGTTGGGTCCTTTTCAATTCTGCGGTACGTGGAATCATTTAGCTGACAATATATCTTCTCGTTGTAGGCTTCCCTTGTCAGAAGAACTGTGGCGTTACCCTTATCCGCAGGCAGTACGACTGTGCTAGTATCTTCTCTGAGGCTGCGGAGAGCAGCTCTTTCAGCTGGCGAGATGTTACTCCGTTGTGGCGCACATTTCAACAACGTTCGGCAAGATTCACGTCGAATTTCGTCTGCATTATCCGCAGGGAGACGTCTAATAGCTTCCTCAATGGAACTGATGAAATCCGTTAAAGGCAGTGAAACAGGAGTAGGGGCGAAGTTTAAACCTTTCGCAAGCACTGACATCGTCGCATCGTCAAACGATTTCTCCGTAAGGTTCACCACGGATCGTCCAGAGATAGCTTCTTGCGGCTTTCGTGTTACGAGTTGGCTAAACTTCGCACTTTGCCTGTTCGTACTGTTCCTGTGAGCCCAGTCTGCCTTGGCCCAAGATACACCGTCAATCCAGTCCCAGCTAAGGGAAGAACATTTTGCTGCAATCTTCAGATGTAAATAATATAAATTCCTGGCAACAGTGTCTAACTCACGACGCGTATAACGGATTCGTTCTCTTAATAAAGCCAGACTCGCCTTGCGTTTTATATTGTTGGCGGCCACACTATTAATAAAATGAACAACTCTGGCGAAAGTTGGAATCAAGTTATTGTTTCTACATTTCAGTAAAAAATTTAGTGAACACAGCAACCTGGCTCTTTTCTCGCGTAATTTATCCAGTACGTGGATATCCTGAACCATCTCCTCCCCGTAAAGGTATTTGATGTGACTTCTGAAATTTTCCCGGCGTATTTGTTCTTCTAATAATTTCGGGGTATGCAGCCGGATCCCGTCGACATTCTGCCACGATATTTCGGCCCAGAGACGTCCGGCCATCATCAGGTGAGTACACAACTACTGAAGAGCCCAGGTGCAGTCGCGGTATTTATACCGATTCTGTTGTATGGCCTCATGGCAGACAGGAACTGGAGAAATTCCTTCATCATTTAAACTCTTTACATGAGAACATCAAATTCACGATGGAGATTGAAAAAGATGGCACTTTACCATTTCTAGACGTGCTAGTATGCCGTAAAAATGATGGGTCATTAGGACATTCTGTGTACAGGAAACCGACTCACACAGATCTGTATCTCCAGGCGTCAAGCTGCCACCACCCAGCACAAACAGCCGGCGTTCTCAGTACCTTAATACATCGAGCGCATGTAATATCGGACGATGAAAACCTCCACGCAGAATTAGAACACTTGGAGAAGGTTTTTAAAGAGAATGGCTACACTTCACGCCAAATAAGAAAGGCCATGCGCAACTGTCATAACAAGAAGCAGCGCACTGAGAACGCTGATGACGACTTTAAATCAACTGCGTTTCTTCCATACGCCGGGAATGTGTCGTCGAAAATAGGCCGATTACTGAAGAAGAATAAAATCAAGGTTATCTTCCGTCCACCAGCAAAGAACCGGGCCCTGGTTGGATCCGTTAAAGACGATTTACAACTGAAGAAAGCAGGCGTCTACAAAATTCCCTGTGAATGTGGCTCTGCATATATTGGTCAGACGACAAGAACTGTCCATGAACGATGTACAGAACATGAAAGATACACCCGTCTGCGGCAACCGTCAAAATCGGCAGTAGCAGAGCACTGTATTTCATTGGGACATTCAATGGAATACAATGGAACAAAAATTTTAGCTCCGGTTTCCGGATTTTGGGATTCCGTAATCAAGGAATCAGTGGAAATACGTCTTGCCGATAATCTTATAAATCGTGACAACGGCTTTCAACTGGATAAAACTTGGAATCCTGTTATTAAAATTATACATTCACAGCGGAATAGACAGCGTCATTCGATACTCAATGACTAGATGATCTTTTACTTTCACCACCGAGGGCAGCACGTACAACTCGGCTATGCCGCGCATGTCAACACGTGCGAGAGAATCGGTATAAATACCGCGACTGCACCTGGGCTCTTCAGTAGTTGTGTACTCACCTGATGATGGCCGGACGTCTCTGGGCCGAAATATCGTGGCAGAATGTCGACGGGATCCGGCTGCATACCCGGAAATTATTAGAAGAACACCTACCAGCAATTTGTCCCAACCGGAAAGGAGGGCATTGAGGGAGATCAATGCGGACAAGAGCATTATTGTACTTGCAGCTGATAAAGGAAATGCTACGGTTTTGTTGAACACCGAAGATTATCACAAGAAGATTAGTGACCTTTTGGATCCCACTACGTATAAAAAGCTTCAGAAGGATCCTACAAACAAAATTTTGAGAAATACCAATCAACTGGTAAAACAATCTTCTCTTTCTTCGGATGATAAAAAACAACTCTGCAAAACGGAAGCTTATCCGCCCAGGCTATATGGACTCCCGAAGGTACATAAAGCACAGGTACCGTTAAGACCGATTGTGAGTGCTATAGGACCTCCAACACAAGAGGTGTTGCCTGCTTGCTGCAATCATACATTGGCAGAACTGACAGTTATATTAAAAACTCGGCACATTTTATTGAAAAACTGAGGGAGATTAACGTTAGCTCAAGTGATATTCTTGTGAGCTTCGATGTAGTGTCATTGTTCACCATGGTGCCTGTAAACGAAGCTATTTCATATATAGCAGATATTTTCCCGACTGACTTAGTGGCTTTATTTAGACACTGCCTGACGACAACTTATTTCCAGTACAACAACGAGTTTTACGAACAAATCGACGGGGTGGCGATGGGAAGCCCTCTCAGCCCAGCTGTTGCCAATTTATTTATGGAGATCTTCGAACAGCGAGCGCTGCAGACTGCCAGCAAAAAGCCAGCTAAATGGTACCGCTATGTTGATGACACATTTGTAGTGTGGACTCATGGTGAAGAAGAGCTGGATGTCTTTTTGGTGCACCTGAACAGTATTAACCCGAAGATACAGTTTACGATGGAGAAAGAGAGCAACGGTCAACTCAATTTCCTGGATGTGTCGGTAATTAAACGGGTGGATGGGACGCTGGGCCACAAGGTATATAGAAAGAACACTCACACGGATCGATACCTCCACAAGTAATCAAACCATCATCCTAGGCAAAAGAGAGGTGCCATGAAAACCTTGGTGGACAGAGCCAACAAAATCTGCGAGCCGGCTTACTTGCAAGACGAATTATATCACTTACGTTCGGCCTTCATGAAAAACGGATATACCAGCAAGGAAATTGATCGAGCCCTCCATCAAAGAAGAAAAGAAGCCAGAATTCCAGAGCAACAACGGTCACCTCCTGGAAAAGTTTTCTTACCGTTCATTAATAAAGTCACGGACCGCACCGGAAAAGTTTTGGCTAAACATGGGATCGAAACTATCTTCAGACTCACCAAGAAGATTAAGGAATATTTAAGAACTGCAAAAGACGCTCGACACCCCCTAGCAACACCTGGGGTATACAAAATTCCATGCAGTTGTGGACAAGTATACATTGGAACAACAAAAAGAAGTGTAAACACCCGCTTAGCCGAACATAAGAGAAACTGTCGCTTAGGACACATCGAAAAATCGGCCGTAGCTGAGCATGTTTTTCGAGATGGGAACCACGAAATTAAATTTAATGAGACTAGCGTTCTAGCACGAACATCCCATTATCATGCACGCATGTATAGGGAAGAAATAGAGATCCACAAACACCACAACAATTTTAATAGAAAAGAGGAAGTTTTAAAATTGGACAAAATATGGATGTCGACGTTGCGCAAGAAGAATGACAATCGATTACTCTTAATCGAGAATAATGACGCCTCCAAAGATAGGCATACTGTCGGCATCACGTGACGAATGGTGGTGCCCTCTATGCGCTCTATAAATGCGAGAGTACCTGGAGCCTCAGTGGCAGTAGCCGGACGACCTCGGAAGATGTCTCCCGCAGCTGGAGACGAAACGTCAGGTGGAAATTTTATACATCGACCACGGCCTCTCAGCCCGGAAGTTTTAACTGAAGACTATTCCGGCCGTGAAAGCCTGCACTGTATGATTAAACGCCTCTACGGGGAGGAAATGTCAGTTTCGGTTCGGTCACTGGAGGGACTGCGCAAGAGGAAAGCACAACAACTGTGTACTCTTACTTTACTGCTACGCTGCCGGGACACCGCGACAGTGCCGAAGTTTCTGAAGGTGAGGAGAATGTTTCACTCGGCGCAAGCGAATCGTATTTACAACCGCATGGAACTAGCGATGCTACGGGAACGAATTCACCAGACGCGGCGGGAACTAGAGGCAACTAGCAGTAAGCTGTTATATCTCCATTTGTATATCAGTAACATAATGCAGTGTCGTGACTGGAATAAGGTAGACTGTCTAACGTTCAGGACTATGGAGCTCAGTGCAGAAATGGCAACTAACAGGCAGAAGAGGAAATTCGATGGCCTACAGAAAGATAGGAGTGAAATATCAGTCGCTGGCAACTCTCGAACTGTGATTAACATGTCTGGGAGAGAATTAACAAAAGAGGAACATTCAGTTCTATAGAAAGGAGGCAACTTTGCAGTCACGCCACTAAAGGTTCCGACGGAGGACATTATAGCAAATGTGGAGGCGGGAATCCGTTTGTTATCATCGCATTCCGCGGATGAAATCAGGACTGAAACAGCCAGAATATTACGCCAAGCGAAACCACCTACCAGCAATTTGTCCCAACCGGAAAGGAGGGCATTGAGGGAGATCAATGCGGACAAGAGCATTATTGTACTTGCAGCTGATAAAGGAAATGCTACGGTTTTGTTGAACACCGAAGATTATCACAAGAAGATTAGTGACCTTTTGGATCCCACTACGTATAAAATTCTTCAGAAGGATCCTACAAACAAAATTTTGAGAAATACCAATCAACTGGTAAAACAATCTTCTCTTTCTTCGGATGATAAAAAACAACTCTGCAAAACGGAAGCTTATCCGCCCAGGCTATATGGACTCCCGAAGGTACATAAAGCACAGGTACCGTTAAGACCGATTGTGAGTGCTATAGGACCTCCAACACAAGAGGTGTTGCCTGCTTGCTGCAATCATACATTGGCAGAACTGACAGTTATATTAAAAACTCGGCACATTTTATTGAAAAACTGAGGGAGATTAACGTTAGCTCAAGTGATATTCTTGTGAGCTTCGATGTAGTGTCATTGTTCACCATGGTGCCTGTAAACGAAGCTATTTCATATATAGCAGATATTTTCCCGACTGACTTAGTGGCTTTATTTAGACACTGCCTGACGACAACTTATTTCCAGTACAACAACGAGTTTTACGAACAAATCGACGGGGTGGCGATGGGAAGCCCTCTCAGCCCAGCTGTTGCCAATTTATTTATGGAGATCTTCGAACAGCGAGCGCTGCAGACTGCCAGCAAAAAGCCAGCTAAATGGTACCGCTATGTTGATGACACATTTGTAGTGTGGACTCATGGTGAAGAAGAGCTGGATGTCTTTTTGGTGCACCTGAACAGTATTAACCCGAAGATACAGTTTACGATGGAGAAAGAGAGCAACGGTCAACTCAATTTCCTGGATGTGTCGGTAATTAAACGGGTGGATGGGACGCTGGGCCACAAGGTATATAGAAAGAACACTCACACGGATCGATACCTCCACAAGTAATCAAACCATCATCCTAGGCAAAAGAGAGGTGCCATGAAAACCTTGGTGGACAGAGCCAACAAAATCTGCGAGCCGGCTTACTTGCAAGACGAATTATATCACTTACGTTCGGCCTTCATGAAAAACGGATATACCAGCAAGGAAATTGATCGAGCCCTCCATCAAAGAAGAAAAGAAGCCAGAATTCCAGAGCAACAACGGTCACCTCCTGGAAAAGTTTTCTTACCGTTCATTAATAAAGTCACGGACCGCACCGGAAAAGTTTTGGCTAAACATGGGATCGAAACTATCTTCAGACCCACCAAGAAGATTAAGGAATATTTAAGAACTGCAAAAGACGCTCGACACCCCCTAGCAACACCTGGGGTATACAAAATTCCATGCAGTTGTGGACAAGTATACATTGGAACAACAAAAAGAAGTGTAAACACCCGCTTAGCCGAACATAAGAGAAACTGTCGCTTAGGACACATCGAAAAATCGGCCGTAGCTGAGCATGTTTTTCGAGATGGGAACCACGAAATTAAATTTAATGAGACTAGCGTTCTAGCACGAACATCCCATTATCATGCACGCATGTATAGGGAAGAAATAGAGATCCACAAACACCACAACAATTTTAATAGAAAAGAGGAAGTTTTAAAATTGTACAAAATATGGATGTCGACGTTGCGCAAGAAGAATGACAATCGATTACTCTTAATCGAGAATAATGACGCCTCCAAAGATAGGCATACTGTCGGCATCACGTGACGAATGGTGGTGCCCTCTATGCGCTCTATAAATGCGAGAGTACCTGGAGCCTCAGTGGCAGTAGCCGGACGACCTCGGAAGATGTCTCCCGCAGCTGGAGACGAAACGTCAGGTGGAAATTTTATACATCGACCACGGCCTCTCAGCCCGGAAGTTTTAACTGAAGACTATTCCGGCCGTGAAAGCCTGCACTGTATGATTAAACGCCTCTACGGGGAGGAAATGTCAGTTTCGGTTAGGTCACTGGAGGGACTGCGCAAGAGGAAAGCACAACAACTGTGTACTCTTACTTTACTGCTACGCTGCCGGGACACCGCGACAGTGCCGAAGTTTCTGAAGGTGAGGAGAATGTTTCACTCGGCGCAAGCGAATCGTATTTACAACCGCATGGAACTAGCGATGCTACGGGAACGAATTCACCAGACGCGGCGGGAACTAGAGGCAACTAGCAGTAAGCTGTTATATCTCCATTTGTATATCAGTAACATAATGCAGTGTCGTGACTGGAATAAGGTAGACTGTCTAACGTTCAGGACTATGGAGCTCAGTGCAGAAATGGCAACTAACAGGCAGAAGAGGAAATTCGATGGCCTACAGAAAGATAGGAGTGAAATATCAGTCGCTGGCAACTCTCGAACTGTGATTAACATGTCTGGGAGAGAATTAACAAAAGAGGAACATTCAGTTCTATAGAAAGGAGGCAACTTTGCAGTCACGCCACTAAAGGTTCCGACGGAGGACATTATAGCAAATGTGGAGGCGGGAATCCGTTTGTTATCATCGCATTCCGCGGATGAAATCAGGACTGAAACAGCCAGAATATTACGCCAAGCGAAACCACCTACCAGCAATTTGTCCCAACCGGAAAGGAGGGCATTGAGGGAGATCAATGCGGACAAGAGCATTATTGTACTTGCAGCTGATAAAGGAAATGCTACGGTTTTGTTGAACACCGAAGATTATCACAAGAAGATTAGTGACCTTTTGGATCCCACTACGTATAAAATTCTTCAGAAGGATCCTACAAACAAAATTTTGAGAAATACCAATCAACTGGTAAAACAATCTTCTCTTTCTTCGGATGATAAAAAACAACTCTGCAAAACGGAAGCTTATCCGCCCAGGCTATATGGACTCCCGAAGGTACATAAAGCACAGGTACCGTTAAGACCGATTGTGAGTGCTATAGGACCTCCAACACAAGAGGTGTTGCCTGCTTGCTGCAATCATACATTGGCAGAACTGACAGTTATATTAAAAACTCGGCACATTTTATTGAAAAACTGAGGGAGATTAACGTTAGCTCAAGTGATATTCTTGTGAGCTTCGATGTAGTGTCATTGTTCACCATGGTGCCTGTAAACGAAGCTATTTCATATATAGCAGATATTTTCCCGACTGACTTAGTGGCTTTATTTAGACACTGCCTGACGACAACTTATTTCCAGTACAACAACGAGTTTTACGAACAAATCGACGGGGTGGCGATGGGAAGCCCTCTCAGCCCAGCTGTTGCCAATTTATTTATGGAGATCTTCGAACAGCGAGCGCTGCAGACTGCCAGCAAAAAGCCAGCTAAATGGTACCGCTATGTTGATGACACATTTGTAGTGTGGACTCATGGTGAAGAAGAGCTGGATGTCTTTTTGGTGCACCTGAACAGTATTAACCCGAAGATACAGTTTACGATGGAGAAAGAGAGCAACGGTCAACTCAATTTCCTGGATGTGTCGGTAATTAAACGGGTGGATGGGACGCTGGGCCACAAGGTATATAGAAAGAACACTCACACGGATCGATACCTCCACAAGTAATCAAACCATCATCCTAGGCAAAAGAGAGGTGCCATGAAAACCTTGGTGGACAGAGCCAACAAAATCTGCGAGCCGGCTTACTTGCAAGACGAATTATATCACTTACGTTCGGCCTTCATGAAAAACGGATATACCAGCAAGGAAATTGATCGAGCCCTCCATCAAAGAAGAAAAGAAGCCAGAATTCCAGAGCAACAACGGTCACCTCCTGGAAAAGTTTTCTTACCGTTCATTAATAAAGTCACGGACCGCACCGGAAAAGTTTTGGCTAAACATGGGATCGAAACTATCTTCAGACCCACCAAGAAGATTAAGGAATATTTAAGAACTGCAAAAGACGCTCGACACCCCCTAGCAACACCTGGGGTATACAAAATTCCATGCAGTTGTGGACAAGTATACATTGGAACAACAAAAAGAAGTGTAAACACCCGCTTAGCCGAACATAAGAGAAACTGTCGCTTAGGACACATCGAAAAATCGGCCGTAGCTGAGCATGTTTTTCGAGATGGGAACCACGAAATTAAATTTAATGAGACTAGCGTTCTAGCACGAACATCCCATTATCATGCACGCATGTATAGGGAAGCAATAGAGATCCACAAACACCACAACAATTTTAATAGAAAAGAGGAAGTTATAAAATTGTACAAAATATGGATGTCGACGTTGCGCAAGAAGAATGACAATCGATTACTCTTAATCGAGAATAATGACGCCTCCAAAGATAGGCATACTGTCTTCATCACGTGACGAATGGTGGTGCCCTCTATGCGCTCTATAAATGCGAGAGTACCTGGAGCCTCAGTGGCAGTAGCCGGACGACCTCGGAAGATGTCTCCCGCAGCTGGAGACGAAACGTCAGGTGGAAATTTTATACATCGACCACGGCCTCTCAGCCCGGAAGTTTTAACTGAAAACAGTAGAAATGTTATAAGCATTTGTTACAATTTTAATACTTTAAGAGAAGTTTTCTGAAAATGTAAACTACCACACACAGAATTTTAAGATGTACTTACAAGATGGTAGCATAAACTCTTCCGCTTGCTACTGCTGTCAACTTTCAGCTTCACAAACTCGAAAAAGTTGAATTGCTACGAAATTTTATAATTGTCACAATTTGAACTCGTAATTTTTTTTATAAACGCTTAATGGCAGTTGCCCCAAGTTTGGCCATTTCCTATTACCATTGCCACTGGCATTGTTACTGACTGACCGCTTCATATTTTGAGAATCACACAGACACAATTTGGCATTTCAAAGACTGATGAACATTGGCAAAGGGGGTTGGGCTTTATATACTTCCATACTCCACCCTCTATTTTGCAGAGGACCAATAGGAATTCATAATGCCATACCAGCAACTTATAACTTCCCTCCCTTTCCTTCAAGCAGGCTGAAGCAGGCTTGGTGTAGGTAGCTGAGAAACAGAACGCTGCTGTCAGGGAGAAAAAAATTCTGGGACAAACAGATAGAGGAAATTTTCGAAAACATCCTGTGTTTGCTAGCAGGTGACTGCTTCTGGCCGGAAAATTGGATGCAGATGCCACCTTTTGAAAAAAAAATCGTTATTCATTTGGGACTAACAGATAGCCTGGCATTTCTGTCGTCAACTGCATAGCTCGAAAAGCATGTCGCTGTCCGTTAGGGCACAGCTGCGCAAGGAAGATGCTAACCTTCAAAAGTAAATATATAGTTCGTGGTAGACGCCCACCACCACATGATTTGGGAATGGTGGATTACATTACATTGGTTTACCGATTTTCTTTGCCTGCTGGGGCCTGATGAAGATCTGGAACCCCCCTCCCCCCTGTCTGGCTCTGAGCAAAAGTAGACTGAGAGGAGGTTGTGTAGTGAAGGTGGAAAGGGGGAAGGCCCAATGGCTGTGATTCAATAATGTGACATGAGGCAGCTCTGGCCTGGGGGCTGCTCTGATGAACCTGCTGTGGGCCACCAGATATCGCGTCAAGCAGCACATGCTGGAACTCACACATAAGTCATCATTCAATCACACACCACTACGTGAGGGACGGAAATCGCCTGACAGCACAGTTATGAGCACCATGCACAGCACGTGGTGAAGCGACCTCAGTATACGATGTGATCAGAACGTAAGTAAGAGCATCTCTTTCCCACTATATGGAAATTATGTCCTTTGTAGAGTTTGATTTCCCAATTTCCCATTCACTATTTTTTTTTATTTCTACCACTTATAAACAATTTCTGTCAACAATTTGCTCTGAATTGACAATCGAATTATACAGTAAAATTTCGATTTTACCATGAAAATTCAGAATTCCCACCAAAATTCGAAATTACCGCCAATATGGTAGGTGGTGGAGGGAAGGGTATGGAGGGGGCGGGAATAGCGACTGATGTGCCAGCTGGGGAATACACATGGTGTAATCTGGGTGTGGGGGAAGGAGTGGGTGGGGGTGTCTAAATTAAATTAATTTCATATCAAAAATGTCCTCATGCCACCCTTATCCCATATTCATTTAGAGCAATGTAATACTATTTGACTCACACACTGGATGTATTATTAATGTCACCACATTTCAGGTCTATTGTGTTGCAGCTCAGTGAATTTTCCACTGTTCTGAAACATATGTGCAGTTTATAAACACAATAATGTTTAACTGATATTGTTTATTCCAACAGTAGTGCTGCTCCAATACAATGTAGCGAATACATCACAGTTCTTTAGAGTATGTAATGTCTGGAAACAATAAGTAATGAGACATACTGAATAAGTTATGAAAATTATTAAAAAGTAAAACTTTCTAAGGATAAGTTGCACGATTGCATAAAATGACTTGTGTCATTCTTTAGTTTCAGATAATGCATATGTACAACAGACATAGAAGGTTTGAATAGCCCATCGTGGTGATGTGTGGGCATCGTCGTCAGGTGGTAAAGTAAAGAAAGTCTCCTCATACATTGTTCAGCAAATAATCTCAACACTAGATATCAGTTGCAAGACAGAACTTTTCTTTGCAACTTCAGATCTTGTTACACTTTTACTGGCAAGCGACACTTCATATCTGCTGTTAATTATGTAGTCTTTTATCAAAGTGCCGTTATTGATCATTTATGTCATCCATGTGTTGATGCAGACCTTTTAATCACCAATGAACCTAGAAATTTAATTGCTGATATGGAAATATAAATAACATGCTCCACTTTTCCTTGTTTTGTAAAAAGTTGATGAAAATTGTTGAAGATCAGAAGTAAATAATCTGGTCGTTATTCATACTTGTAAATGTAACATCTTTATATTATTGCACTGGCTGTGTTGTTAAGAATTATGATGGAATGCTTCTTTGGATAAGCATGTTGATGTGAAACTGGCATATATCGTTTTTTGTCTTGCACCTGCAGTTCCATTCCACCATGTCACAGGATCCCTGGTTTCAGCACCATTTTTATGTACTAATTCAGAAAGTACTATGTGTATTTTTAATAGCTAAATTATTATTGCACATATAATAAAAGATACTACATATATCAAATGTAATCGCAGCTGCAAATACAAATAACCATCAACTGTATAAGCAAATGATGACAATGAATATTTGAGTCTAACCAGAACTTGAATGAGGATTTCCTGTTGTATGTGAGTAGAACCGGTTTAGCTATCTGTGCATGATTCAGGAAAGACGCAAAGTTCGATACATCGCCTTTCCTGCATCACATCATGTGCTTGTACACATATTATGGTTTTCCTTCACAGGGGAGGGCATTTTAATTGAAAGTCACTGACCATTATCTGTGTATAAATATGATACTGAGTTGACCATTATGTTCCTTCAGACATTCATAAACGTCTTGAGCAAACAAATTTTGTCTGATTATATTTATATGCGACTGCAGTGTAACTGTTTGCCAGTGATATACGGTGTTTGCATGTAATTCACTAATATGCTTTTTCAGTGCTGTTACCTGATCTCTGATCTGAAGCTTTATCTCTCAAAATGATTTGAACTGACAAACAAACCATTAAAAATACAAATAAATACAAAAATGTTTCCATTAAATAATTATTTAATTGGCAATATCCATTGAGTAAACAACAATTTTACTATCATAAACTCATCTTACATCATCATCAGCACTTAATGTTTTTTTTATTAATATCTACTGAATAAACTTTCTGTTTACCACTTCATAAGAGTTTGATAGTTCTATATTGATCCATAATTTTAAACGAGCAGTCTTTGTAATCTTCAAAACTTACTTTATTTTTAAAACATATTTCTCAACCCATTTGATTTTTTCGCAGAAAAAGGAACAACATAGCATGTATACATTTTTTTCTTGAATCACGATAGTCCTCCATTATTCTTCCACAACATTCGTTTTTCATTTTACCTAAAACTTTGTTTTTTATTTTCTAAATGAAATAAATATTATTTCTCAGAAAATAACAACTGTTTAATTTATGAAGCATTGTCTTCATATCCCTATACCAAAAATTGTCTTGATAATGAAGCTCAATTTTTGTCCATATTTAGGTTTGACAACAAAGAAGTGAAAATCTTAAATAAGATTTTTTGATATTTCATGGATGCTCATACACGCATAAACAGGTATTTTTTAAAAAAAAGTTTTGTTTTATTCATATGACTTTCAACAAGATTTTATTAATACTATAAATTAATTAAAATATGGTTTTGATAGACGATTTTCATATTTTTGCATTTGACACCAATTTTATGTCTACTCTGTTTCTTATTTTTTCTGTTGCTCCACACATCAAATAATACATTAATATGTAGAAGTAGTTTTCAAAATAATTTTTAGGTCCATTCCTCATTTGTGTATTAATTTCCATGTCCCATTATATTCAATCTGTACCAAAATCCCACTTTCTTTTCAATCCTAGAGACAATGTTTTTTATGAATTGCGTACTGGACAACAAAATTATGTTTGTCATCCAAAGCAGTCAATAACCTTTTTCATTTAGTGTATTTTTCTGCACTGAGAGAAAAATCTTGATCCAAATCATCCGTTGATAACAAAATACTAATTCAACTTCAAATATATCTACAAAATGAGAAGTATCATAAATTTCACTTATTGTTTGGTATCAAAACAGTTTGGATCATTCCATTCAAATCTATCATATGGTAAACATTGAGACAACTTGCAACTGTATAAACAGTTATAGCTGAATATATTAAATAATGTAATTTTTCTTTTTAGTTCACAATGTTTCAAATATTGGTATAGTGTTACTTATCAATTAAAAGATTCTGAAATTCCTCCTGCAATACATTTTTCCACCATTAAGATAATATTATAATGGCTTCTTATCTGTAATTTAACTTCCATCATCATTAACACAGCATCCCTTGGTATATGACATAGAGAGAGATAAGTTTCTAAAATTTTCAGATTTGTTGTATAGTAACGAAAAATTAATTAAATATATAGCATAATACAAAGCTTGGTATGCCCTAAAGTTTTTTACTAATTTTTCCTATACTAGTTGAGTGTATATATAATTTCATCACTAATAATACATTCCTTTCATTCATTTTAAAATCCATTTCTTGGTGGAAGATTCTTTTCTTAAGATTTCTTACAATTATCCATATCCAGAATGATAGGAGAGCTTCTGTAAAGTTTGAAAGGTAGGAGGCGAGGTACTGGCAGAAGTAAAGCTGTGTTGGACGGAGCTTAGTTGGTAGAGCACTTGCCCGCAAAAGGCAAAGGTGTCAAGTTCGGGACTCGGTCTGGCACACAGTTTTAATCTACCAGGAAGTTTCAATTATCCATATCATTAATAGGGTAAACCTCCTTTCTCACTGCTAAATTTACTAAACTTTTCTAGTATATGAAATTGGTTCCTTTCTTAAATTTGAGGAAAGTTTATTAAGACCTGAGGTCAAATATGTAAATGTATCAATAATTATATTTTTTTCAAATTATGCAAATTTTTTGCTAAACTGCTGCATCTATTTTCATTGTTGGAAATTAAATCTATTTCTTTCCACAAACAACTGAGAATCACATCCAGATAAATTACGTGGTTCAATAGGTACCAACTTCAGATGTTTTAACTTTAAATAAGAATTTTTGGAATATTAATTTATAGATTTTTCAAGTTAAATCATTTTGGTGGTGAAGTTTCGTATTATTTGTTGAATAATGTCAATGATATAATGATCATACTATGGATTGATAATGTCTTAATTAATCTTCAGGCGTTAATAGCCCAATCTCTTCTATTTCAAAACATAGGCTTCCAATGTCTTCAAAATCTCTTTTGTACATTCATTAAATGAGAATTTGATCTATAATAAATAACCAGATCTTTATAATGACCATTGATATATTTCATATAAAAGTAAAAACTACAAGGTTCATGCTTTTAGTATTTTGTTGTATATGATATTCTGTGTTTGGATGACATTTATCAACTTTTGAGAGCAAGCTTTCAAAATCAACACAGACAAGGAAAGGAACGTATTGTACATTTTAAGTATAAATCTATTTCTGGCAATTATACTTTTAACTGCTTGTTAACTGAACAATTTGGTACGTGAAAATTAATTTTTCCTTATTATTAAAATGAAAGGAGCGAATATCACAACTAAATTTTAAATGCTTCATTTTTTCAATTTGGCTTGAAACAATTACAGATAAATCTTTTATCCAACAATAATATGAGTTTCCATTTATTTAAAATATTAAATACTTATATCTCTTTCTTCCATTTACTAAATCCAAACAGATATACTTGACACACATTTCATCAAATATAATTAAATAATAAGTAACCAGCTACATAAAATAATTTTTATTTACCTGTTTTAATGAGTTAGTGCCCTGCTTCAGAAGGTTATATCTATCACATTATTTGCAAGTATCATCAATAAAGTGTCATAAAGCGAAATGCCTGGTCATGTGGTTCCTTGTGTCATCAAATAATCAAACAATAACAGAGACATTAACTTTAGTCCTAATTCATTTAAGATCGCCAGTGGAAATTGGAAAATCAAAATCTTTAATTTTTCATCAATAACAACACCAACATTTTTTTTGGTTTGAAACTCTGTCAACCTACATATCAATAGTGTATAATGCAGATTTTAGAGACTGTAAAAACATTTTTGATAGTTACTTTTGACATTAATAGAATACTTTTTTCTAGTAGCTTTATATATAAAGAGCCCTTGAATCGAACATACCAACCTATTTCAAATCCAATAGTTTTGCATCCAACCTTATGCTTGAGCTCAAAATTCATTTATGCATAGTATAATTTCTCTTTCTCCTCTTCTATAAAACTTAATCAATGTATTTTGATTTGTGATTCTATGATAAAAAGTTTGAAACTTAAATTGCCCCATTTTTTCAAAACTTGGAAGTTGCATTTTAGACTCACAAAAAGGGATAAAACTAATTTCTTCTACATGGTTTTGAATCATCTATCAGTATCTCATAGTTTTTGGTTTGAAACATTCACAATGAAAATTTATTCAGGCAAGTTGAGATTCTTCTCTAAATTTAAAGTTTGGAATCTATTTCCAAATGTCTTTTTGATTAGATACTGATTGATTATTCTCTGTTTCTGTTCCTCAAATACATTATATGAAAACCAGAAATATTTTTTCAGTTGTTTAGATTCAACATTTTTCAGAACTTCATCGTTTTCAGTTTCAAAATAGTTTCAATGGAGCTATGATTTATTTAGACATAAATTAAATATACTAAATTAAAAAAGGCAGTAATGATGATAAAGTAAATAACAATGATGAAAATGTAGGCAAAGGTAAACAGCCTCAATGAAAATATAGGATAAAGGTGTATATAAATGAGATTTTGAATATAGAAAATAAATATTTTCCTTGGCTAACAACATAGAATACATAAAGGAAATTTGATATATAGCAAAGGAATATCTTTGTTACCAATAAATGCAGACACATTTCAACATAAAAACTTAAAAATAAATTATAAGAATTGGCCCTGTTAAAATATATAGTATAAAAATTATATAAGAGAATTCTGAAGTATACAAAATTAATAACCTTCTAAGACCAAGAACACTATATAATAAAAGTCCTTACTAAAATACTTTTATATAAATACAATGGCATCACAAAATTTCTCATAATTGTTATTGAAAATGCTGGAAAGATACAAATTAAGACATCATCATTATATGATTGAAGAAAGAAAACCTAGACAATGGTTTGAGTAACAATTTGAAAAATTTGGAAATGGTTAGGTATTAATTAATCATGAAACAACATTAAATTATATAAAAAATGTTACATTTTGGAGGAAAGGAAAGGGTAATTCCTTACATTATGATCATTTTATCGTTGATTCAGTAGGTTATTTTTATCCTAAGTAAAATTGTATCAAAAGCAAGAAAAATTTAAAAAATTACAAAATCGCATTAATTGTTTGGTCAGCCAATAATTGCTTTGGAGGAGAAATAATTATGCACTTGCATATTATGAAAAAATATATTTGTTTTGTCTGATATATGCTAGATTCCATATCTTACATTACCTTAAATTTTTGTCTTTACATTAAAGTTTTGGTTAAAACTAATGTAAACCTTCAATTTCCTCAATTTCCTGACAATTAATACAATTTTTGGTCGTGCTTTCGCAGCCAGTTTGTCGTTCATCTGCAGTTTTCAGCAAAAATCAAATTTTAGAAAGTTGTTGTTGTCTTCAGCTCAAAGAATCGTTTCATGCAGAGCCCCTTGTTACTCTATCATGTTCGAAGTTCTTCATCTCCAAACAACAACTAAAACCTATCTTTTTCTGAATGTGCTTGCTGTATTCATCTCTTGGTTTCCCTCTATGATTTTTTCGCCGTCCTACCTCCTCACTTCCATGCAATACTAAATTTGTGAGCCCTTGATATCTCAGAAAGTGTCCTGCACACCAATCCCTTCTTTTTCTGAAGTTATGCCACCAATTTCTTGTCCCTGTAATTCTATACAATATTTCTTCATTAGTTATGTGATCGACCCATATAGTCTTCAATGTTCTTCTGCAGTACTACATTTCGAAAGCTTCTATTCTCTTTTTATCTAAACTGTTTTTGATGCTTTTTTTACCTCGATACATGGCTACACTCCAGACAAATACATTCAGGAAAGACTTCCTAGCACTTAAATCTATATTGGATGTTAACAAATTTCTCTTCTTCAGAAATAGTTTTCTCACCATTGCCAATCAACATTTCATATCCTCTTTACTTTACTTATCATCAGTTATTCTGCTGCCAAAATATCAAACCTCATCTACCACTTTAAGTGTCTCGTTTCCTAATCTGATTCCCTTAGTGCCATCTGACTTAATTCGACTACCTCCCATTACCCCCGTTTTGATTTTCATGATGTTCATCTTATATCCTCCTTTCAAGACTCTGTCCATTCCATCCAACTGGATTTCCAATCCCTCTTTTATCTCTGACAGAATTACAATGTTACTGGCAGAACTCAAGGTTTTTATTTTTTCTGCCTGAACTTTAATTCCTATTCCAAATTTTCCTTTGATTTCCTGTGCTGCTTGTTGATCAAATCTGTCTCACTCCCTTCTCAACCACAGCTTCCTCCTAATGCTCCTCGACCCTGATAACTGCTATCTGGTTTCTGTACAAGCTGTTAATCGCCTTTCGCGCCCATATTTTACTCTTGCTATCTTCAGCATTTCAAAGAGAGTGTTCCAGACAACATTGTCAAAAGCTTTCTCTAAGTCTACAAATACAATAAATATAGATTTTTTTCCTTAACCTATGTTATAAGATACGTTGTTGGGTCTGTATCACCTCGTGTGTTCCTAATTTTCTCCAGAATCCAAACTGGTCTTCCCTGAGGTTGGTCCTTATCAGTTTTTCCATTCTTTTGTAAATAATTCGCAACCATCATTTACTAAGCTGACAGTTAGGCAATTTTCACACCTCTCAGCAACTGCTTTCTTTGGAATTGGAATTGCTTTATTTTGGTTGTAGACTGATGGTATTGCCCCTGTCTCACACATCTCGCACACCAGATGGAAGAGTTCTGTCATGACTGGCTCTCCCAAGGCTACCAGTGGTTCCAACGGAATATCGTCTACTCCTGGAGCCTTGTTTCCACTTAGACTTTTCAGAGCTCTGTAAAATTCTTCGCACAGTATCATATCTCTCATTTTCATCTTCTTCTATGTCCACTTCCCTTTCTATAATATTTTTTTCAAGTTCATCTCCCTTGTGTAGGGCTATGTAGTCCTTCCAACCATAAACTTTCCCTTCTTTGCTGCTTTCCATCTGAGCTCTTGATTCTCACACAGCTGCTTCTGTTATCACCAAAGGCTTCTTTAATTTTCCTGTAGGCGGTATCCATGTTTCCCCTAGCGAAATATGCTTCTAAATCCTTATATTAGCCCTCTATCCATTTCTGCTTAGCCATTTATAACTTCCCATTATTCTCAATTTTTGAATGTATATATTCGCCTCTACTGCATTTTTTAAAATTTTCCTCCTTTCATCTGTTAAATTCAGTATTTTCTGTGATATCGAAGAATTTCTGCTAGTCTTCACTGTTGCATCTCTTAAAGGTACGCAATCGTTTCCTGCGGTATTCGTTTCCTCTTTTTAGCCAATCTTTGGCTATTTCTGCCTCTGAAACTCTTAGCTACCTCTGGTTCCTGTATTCCTTTCCTCGCTTCTTGACAGTGATTCACTAATGCTTCTGTCAGTATATCCAGGTCCCATCCCCTCAAATTCCTACCTTTTTGTAGTTTCGTCTGTTGTCTTCTACAGTTCACAACCAATAAATTGTGGTCACACTCCACATGTGCCCTAGAAATGTCTTAAAATTTAAAATCTGTTCCCTAAATATCTGTCTAATCATTATATAACCAATCTGAAGTATTCCCGCCCTTCCAGGTCTCTTTCACGTATACAACCTTCTTTTATGATTCTTAAACCAAGTGTTAGCAATGATTGAATTATGCTCTGTGCAAAATTCTACCATGTGGCTTTCTCTTTCATTCCTTTCCCCCAGTCTATATTCACCAACTATTTTTCCTTCTCTTCCTTTTCCTACTATCGAATTTCGAATTACTGTCACCCATCTAGTCTCCTTCAACTTTCTGAATAATTTCTATTAGCTCATCATTCAGTTCTCCAGTCTCTTCATCATCTACAGAGCTGCGCTAGTTGGCATGTAAACCTACTGTGGAATGCGTCAGCTTCGTGTCTGTCTTCGCTAAAAATTTATTCACTATGCTCTTATTCATTATTAAATCCTCCCTGCATTATCCCTGTTTAGCTTTATATTCATACTCCTGTAATCACTTGACCAGGAGTCCTGTTCCTCCTGCCACTGAATTTCACTAGTTCCCACTACATCTGACTTCAACCTACCCACTTACCTTTTTAAATTATTTAACCTACCTGCCTGATTAAGGAATCTAACATTCCACGCTCCGATCTGTAGAACGCCAGTTTTGTGTCTCCTGCTGACAACATCCTTTTGAGTAGTCCCCACCTGGAGAATGGAATGGGTGACTTTTTTACCTCCAGAATATTTTACCGAAGAGGACGCCATCATCATTTAACCACACAGTACAGCTGCATGACCCCAGGAAAAAGTATGGCTGTAGTTTCCCTTGCTTTTAGGCCTTCACGATACCAGCACAGATGGGTCGTTTTGGTTGATCAGTCAGTCATCCAGACTATTGCCCTGCAGGTACGGAAAAATCTGCTGCCTCTCTTTATGAACCACACGTTGGTCTGGCCTCTCAACAGATATCCCTCCGTTGTGGTTGCACCTATGGTATGACTGTCTCTATGGCTGAGATACGCAAGCCACCCTACCGATAGAAAGATCCGTGGTTGATGAGTGGGTTATAGAAAGTTAATCGCTCGATTCGTTATAAAAGCTGGTGGTCATAATATTACTTTAAGACGAAAATAAAAAAAAGACACACCACAAGAAGTCATGTAAATTCGTAAAGTATTGATGTTCATGCGGGTATCGACGAAAAATACAAAACTGTAGACTTTGGTGGCCGATGTGTGAATGTATGATGCTGCAACGCAGTTTCGTCATGCAGCTGGCAAAGATAGTAAACAGGTGACATGTCAATAAAAGGACACAAAAGCTATGCCATTTTCAATCCATGTACTTAGTTGGGCAGTAAGTATGCCTTACAGAGAGGTGCGTGAACAATAGATGTAGATTTCAGCACTTGAGATATGATTTGTAGTGGAGCTCAAAGAAACCATTTAGAGTAATCGTCCAAACGGTCGACATCTGAATGTCAACGGTGCTACTATTCGACTGTATTGGCAGAAGTCGCTGAACCATGGTCGAACACAACGTCAGGAAAGAAGAGACAACGGAAACTGAGAACCGGGTAATCGTCAGAGAGGCATTCGGAATCCTGGATTCATCATTGCCACTGATCCGAATGTGCGTCACTGACCACAAGTACCATGAATAGGAGGCTCACAGAAAGAGGGCTGAGCTCATGGCCCTCCCTGGGGCGACTCCCTGACCTCTGTACGCCAACAAACCTGTTTCCGTTGCGGTCAGACACATTCGGCCTGGAAGTTCATTGATTGACTGGAATAGCATTTGAACAATTACCATTCGTTTCGGATTTGCTGCTTTGCACTTAGTCCGCCTGTATATCTTTGCGTCGAACTCGTAGCAATATCATTGGCAGACAGTATGCTCTTCCTTTCCAACGGGGACATTTATATTTGCTACCTTTCTTGATTCAGTGCATGAGATTTCATAACAATAAGTCGCCCCAAAATAATTAGTTGACTGTTAAGTGAACTACAAACTGTTAGTCTTTGCACAATGGATAACGCATTGGAGGGCTCAAGTTAGTGGATATTTGCATTACAGTCAGGCATGATCTACCCTTCACTGATTTCACCAAAATAATTTACTAATTGATTGTAACTCATCAATTTGGATAACTGATCTGGATTCCTATGAGGAGTGATTTTGAAGGTGAAATTATTAGATTACAGAGCCAAAGGTTCCCAACTGACTATGCGATTTATTAGGTATGTAAGCCATGAGTCATGTAAAAACAGGACACTATTTATTGACTTCTTCCGCGCTGATGGTGCCTTTCTGTAATACAGCAGTCTCGTAATATGATACATGCACTAGAACAGGGGAGGAAAATTACGTTACTACTGTTATTTCTACTGTTCTCACATGATCATCGTACTCGTTATCTATTCTCATTCTATAGGAAGTGCTTTTAATTAAATTGCAACTGAGTTTAGTTATTGGCACTATTTGATTTCGACGGGAACACGTGATGAAAGACCATAATGTGGAACACGGGGACAAGCAGACAAAAATATTCTTAAATCAGACACATATAAAATTTATTACATCCTACTAACTTCTTCACACGCAGATATGTGTCCTAATTTGAATGACAACAAGAGTGATAATTCTGCAATGACTATGCAGCCAACACCACGTTGGAAGTGAAAGTGGTACACTGGAATCCACCTCAGTCGATACTTCTTGGAACATAATCAAAACTTCACATGACAGACACGCTAATCCTAGATTGGATTACCTGAAGAACGTCCTTTGCTCACTGATTTGTGCACGCAACTCTACGTGGATAGTTGGAAAACCTTGGCTCTTATATTTACTCGGCCATGTGGATCGGTCTCGGCCTTACTATACAATTAAACTTCACACACATTTCCGACCTAAACCTAATTTAGGATGCAGGTGGTCGAGCCTCCTTGCAAAAGTGTCTACTTGGTAGTGTGGAGACAGTGACCAGCAGAGGAGAAATGAAAAAAAAATTAGCAAACAATTTCACACACCAATTTACTTAAGTATCCTACACAATTAACACGCAAATGCCTAACCAGAAATTGTACTCTTATCATTAGTATGTTTTGTTGTACAGTTGGCACCGCATGGTTGTCTCTAACACACTGGATAAGGCCCCTGCTACAAAGAGAATTCGTTTAGTGTTTGGCAAACTAATTTATGTTAATAATTAAAAGCACGATAATTGCTGACACAACTTAAATAAAACTAAACGTGCTGAAGGCACCTTAAGACTGACTTTGTATTACTGGATTCTATTGGACTCCAAACTTATAATCACTGAATTTATCAAAGACGTAAAAACTTTTAGTATCGAAGTTCATTAAAACAAAATATACGTTAAGCGTTTGGTGAGTAACTAGTCTCATTTAACGTGATCACCTAATGGAAATTTGATTTTTACTGCGTTAGCCGTCTGTAAAATATTACAGGTGCCCGCCACACCTGGAACGCCTTATCAGTGTGGTCATAATTAATTTTGTCAGGTTGCATCACAATTAAATACGTAAATCTTCAAACGCAGCGTCCGCTTTATAACAGCAAACGATAACTGCATATAACGTGCTCTCTGCAAAAGAAATAGTAAGCACATCTAGAAAACAGTTAATCGAATACTAACATCATATTAATTACCGAATGAACCACAACTGCCGACAATAAATTTCAATGTGACACCAGCTCTGGCAGGTATCCCCTTTAGTGTACAAAGTACTCTATTTAAAGGCGAATCGTGTAATATTCATGCGATTAATATGTACGTTTGGATTCACTGAATTTTCATTTCCTAATTAATTCTGATTTTTGTGTATTTATTTGGAAGGGACATACGAAATCCCATTCCCCTAACTTTACTCAAATACGCTAAATGGAATTAATTTACATAGCTGCAAATGGAATGCCTGATTACTGACTTTAAAGCGCTGCTAGATGTAAAAAATGTCTCCCACAGTGACAAAACAACAAGCAACTGAATACTTTTGGGGTGCTTTTTTAGCACTTAAATACGATATAGGTATGAATCCCCCCCACCCTAAATGAACCATGGACCTTGCCGTTGGTGGGGAGGCTTGTGTGCCTCAACGATACAGGTAGCCGTACCGTAGGTGCAAACACAACGGAGGGGTATCTGTTGAGAGGACAGGCAAATGTATGGTTCCTGAAGAAGGGCAGAAGCCTATTCAGTAGTTTCAGGGGCAACAGTCTGGATAACTGACTGATCTGGCCTTGTAACACTAACCAAAACGGCCTTGCTGTGACGGTACTGCGAACGGCTGAAAGCAAGGGGAAACTACAGCCGTAATTTTTCCCGAGGGAATGCAGCTTTACTGTATGGTTAAATGATGATGGCGTCCTCTTGGGTGAAATATTCCGGAGGTTAAATAGTCCTCCATACCGGATCTCCCGGCGGGGACTACTCAAGAGGACGTCGTTATCAGGAGAAAGAAAACTGGCGTTCTACGGATCGGAGCGTGGAATGTCAGATCCCTTAATCGGGCACGTAAGTTAGAAATTTAAAAAGGGAAATGGATAGGTTAAAGTTAGATACAGTGGGAATTAGGGGAGTTCGGTGGCAGGAGGAACAATGCTTCTGGTCACGTGACTAAGGAGCTATAAATACAAAATCAAGTAGGGGTAATGCAGAAGTAGGTTTAATAATGAATAGGAAAATAGGAGTGCGGGTGAGCTACTACAAACAGCATAGTGAACGCATTATTATCGCCAATATAGACACGAAGCCCACGCCTACTACAGTAGTACAAGTTTATATGCCAACTAGCTTTGCAAATGATGAATAAATTGACGAAATATATGATGAGATAAAAGAAATTATTCAGTTAGTGAAGGGAGACGAAAATTTAAAAGTCATGGGTGACTGGAATTCGATAGTAGGAAAAGGAATATAAGGAAACGTAGTAGGTGAATATGGATTGGGGCTAAGAAACGAAAGAGGAAGCCGCCTGGTAGAATTTTGCACAGAGCATAACTTAATCATAGCTAACACTTGGTTCAAGAATCATGAAAGAAGGTCGTATACATGGAAGAACCCTGGAGATACTAGAAGGATTCAGATAGATTATATAATGGTAAGACAGAGATTTTGAAACCAGGTTTTAAATTGGAAGACATTTACAGGGGCAGATGTAGACTCTGACCACAAACTATTGGTTCTGAACTGTAGATTAAAACTGAACAAAGTGCAAAAAGGTGGGAATTTAAGGAGGTTGTACAGAGTTTCAGGGAGAGCATAAGGGAACAATTGACAGGAATGGGGGAAAAATACAGTAGAAGAAGAATGGGTAGCTTTGAGGGATTAAATAGTGAAGGTGGCAGAGGATCAAGTAGGTAAAAAGACGAGGGCTAGTAGAAATCCATGGGTAGCAGAAGAGATACTGAAATTAAATGATGAAAGGAGAAAATACAAAAATGCAGAAAATGAAGCAGGCAAAAAGGAATACAAACGTTTCAAAAATGAGATCGACAGGAGGTGCAAAATGGCTAAGCAGGGATGGCTAGAGGACAAATGTAAGAATGTAGAGGCTTACCTCACGAGGGGTAACACAGATACTGCCTACAGGAAATTAAAGAGACCTTTGGAGAAAAGGGAACCACTTGTATGAATATCAAGAGCTGAGATGGAAACAAAGTTCTAAGCAAAGAAAGGGAAGCAGAAAGATGAAAGGAGTATATAGAGCGTCTATACAAGTGCGATGTACTTGAGGACAATATTATGGAAATGGAAGAGAATGTAGATGGAGGTGAAATGGGAGATATGATACTGCGTGAAGAGTTTGATAGAGCACTGAAAGAGTCGAAACCAGGCCCCGGGAGTAGACAACATTCCATTAGAACTACTGATAGCCTTTGGAGAGCCAGTCCTGACAAAAAACTTTACCATTTGGTGAACAAGATGTATGAGACACCCGAAATTCCCTCAGACTTGAAGAAGAATATAATAATTCCAATCCCAAAGAAAGCAGGTGTTTACAGATGTGAAAATTACCGAACTATCAGCTTAATAAGGCACAGCTGCAAAATACTAACGCGAATTCTTTACAGACGAAATTGAAAAAACAGGTAGAAGCCGTTCTCGGGGAAGATATGTTTGGATTTCGTAGAAATGTTGGAACACGTGAGGCAATAATGACCCCACTACTTACCTTAGAAGAAAGATTAAGAAAAGGCAAACCTACGTTTCTCGCATTTGTAGACTTAGAGAAAGCTTTTGACAATGTTGACTGGAATACACTCTTTCAAATTCGAAAGGTGGCAGGGGTAAAATACAGGAAGCGATAGGCTATTTGTACAGAAACCAGATGCCTGTTATAAGAGTCGAGGAGCATGAAAGGCAAGCAGTGGTTGGGAAGGGAGTGAGACGGCGTTGTAGCCTCTCACCGATGCTATTCAATTTGTATATTGAGCAAGCAGTGAAGGAAAAAAAAGGACTTGGAAGAGCAGTTGAACGGAATGGACAGTGTCTTGAAAGGAGGGTATAAGATGATCATCAACACAGGCAAAACGAGGATAATAGAATGTAGTCGAATTAAGTCGGGTGATGCTGAGGGAATTAGATTAGGAAATGAGACACTTAAAGTAGTAAAGGAGTATTGCTATTTGAGGAGCAAAATAACTGATGATGGACGAAGTAGAGAGGATATAAAATGTAGACTGGCAATGGCAAGGAAAGCATTTCTGAAGAACAGAAATTTGTTAACATCGAGTAGAGATTTAAATGTCGGGAAGTCGCTTCTGAAAGCATTTGTATGGAATGTAACCATGCATGGAAGTGAAACATGGACGATAAATAGCTTAGACAAGAAGAGAATAGAAGCTTTCGAAATGTGGTGCTACAGAAGTATGCTGAAGATTTGATGGGTAGATCACGTAAGTAATGAGGAGGTATTGAATAGAATTGGGGAGAAGACGAGTTTGTGCCACAACTTGACTAGAAGAAGGGATCGGTTAGTAGGACATGTTCTGAGGCATCAAGGGGTCACCAATTTAGTACTGGAGGGCAGGATGGAGGGTAAAAATCGTAGAGGGAGACCAAGAGATGAATTCACTAAGCAGATTCAGAAGGATGTAGGCTGCAGTAGGGACTGGGAGATGAAGAAGCTTGCACAGGATGGAGTAGCATGGAGAGCTGCATCAAACCAGTCTCAGGACTGAAGACAACAACAACAACAACAATAGGTATGACTATATTATAACTGCATTTTGTATACTAACTCCGATTGGAGGATTGCGCTGAAGAAACTACCAGAAAGATCAGTGTAGCATTCTCATGCGGCGTTGTAAATTAACAAAATAAAGTTATTTTCAGAACAACTCCGATGTCTAACACGCAAAAATATTTCAGCAGAGGCAAAACGATACGGAAATCTGCGACGCGGATAGCAGTGAATTTCCCAGAATGTGCAAGAGCAAAAGAACTCAGGAATACTGCTTCGATAAAAGGTAATGCTCCCCAAGTGTTGAACGATGTAAAGTGTTGTCAAATGGTTTAAATGGCTCTGGGCACTATGGGACTTAACATCTGAGGTCATCAGCCCCTAGAATTTAGAACTACTTAAACCTAACTAACCTAAGGACATCACACAAATCCATGCCCGAGGCAGGATTCAAACTTGCGACCGTAGCGGTCGCGTGGTTCCAGACTGAAGCGCCTAGGAGCGCTCTGTCACTCCGGCCGGCAAAGGTGTTGTCAAATGTTTGAAATCCTAAAAAAAAAAAGCATTGAGAGCTGGAACGCCATTTTCTCACTTTAACAACATTGTCAGTCACATTACCGTTCATATTGTAGGTCATGATCTTTGTGTTCGCCACTACTACATTTTGTATGTGTGGTTTGTGACTTTTTTCATGGGGAAATTGCGGCGAAATGTTCTTATAACTGCATGAGTAACCTGTAGAAAACTTGCATCCAAGGGGCCATATTGGTGAGGATGCAGAACAGTGGGAGAGATGAATCGGGGGCCATCGCTGAGTGACTCCGGGAAGCAGCGCTCAATGTACTTCTGTTTGTAGCATGCTCCTTCTTCCACTTAGTGTCATAAGAAAGGTGAGGATCTGTAAAACATTTTACCTGGGCCAGACGGCAGTCCGTCGCGAAGGCGGTCAGTTGCGAGGAAGTGGATGGAGGAATCAATTTAAGAGAGATTGCGGTAATCGGAGCTTTCGTGCAAACGATGGAAAGATCTAAAAATTCTGTGCATTCTCATGTTCTAAGCTGGGATGATACAAACAGAGCGGGTGGTGTACGTGTTGAGTGAGTGCAAGACCGTAAGACCCACCCCCCCTTTCAGATGCCAGGAGATCGTCAGGTTCTTTCAGAGAGCGGCAAAGAGATATACTTCACGTGTACAAATGTCTGGGACGCTTAACAGCCTTCATTCCGAAACTGAAAATGACAGTCACAGAAATATGATATCTCTCCATAAATGGACTGTGGTCCTGTCTAAGTAAATGTTTTTTTTTTTTTCAAAACATGGACGTGCTTACCGTGAGCACGACACCTTCTTTCTTCAGACAAGAGAGATTTGTTGTCGCTGATTAGCTCCTCTCAGGACATCCAGAGTTGTGGCTTGCTTCCTCAGCGTGGCAACCGTAGTGCTGTGTCTGGATTGGCTATCAGGCCAACAGAACAGTCAAGAGGGAAGATTCAGTGAGTAGAAGATATGTAGATTGGTTTGGCTCCCATACGGAAGCTGGATGGAAAGTGGTTGTGATTCTTTGCCTTCTTCTTCCAGTCCTCTGGTGGAGAAACTCAGATCTTTCCCTAGTGGGCTGTATCTTGTGATGGACTAAGAGCCAGTGGCAGTTTCCAATTGTAACGACAGTGGAACTGCTTATCATCTCCGACATATCGCGTGTCACGAGAGTGAATTCCTGAGTCAGCAGTCTGACGTTTGACAATTTTAGCACGCAGTGCCGTGCCTGGGAGTGAAATTGGTTACGCCAGACCAGTGAACGGGTGCACCTCACACTGAAACCTACCAGGATTTCAGGGCTCCGTTACAGGAGTTCCCCACGTTCTGGTAACCAGAAATATTCGTGGACGCGTCAGAACATTGCAGCTGTCGTAGTGCTCTGCTCCTCGACCACAGCACGCCGTTTTTCTGCAGCGGCCGCAAAGTGAAAGGGTAAAATACTGGTTCACTAGGCTAGAGTTGTTAAATGATATTCACAGCTACTTGTCTTCAGGTGAACCATAATTTTGGTATACTTGTGTCGAAGCTGATTCCATTTGAAAAGAGTTGACCCTCGCACAAAAAATGGTTCAAATGGTCCTGAGCACTATGGGACTTAACATTTGAGGTCATTAGTCCCTTAGAACTTAGAACTATTTAAACCTAACTAACCTAAGGACATCACGCACATCCATGTCCTAGGCAGGATTCGAACCTGCGACCGTAGTGGTCGCACGGTTCCAGACTGAAGCGCTTAGAAATGCTCGGCCACAGCTGCCAGCTAAACAAATTCAAATTGTGTTATAAAAGAGACTAATTCAGAGGGGAATATGTGTAGCTTCCACCTCAATACATTCTTTGCCAGTCAAACACACTTCTTTCCTGATTTACGTTTGTCATTTTTGTGTAATATTTATGTTCTAATTGTAGTTACAAAAGGATTAATAAAGCTTATCATTATTTTGTAAACTGAAATGCGCCACTGTTCTCATTCACACTCCCTAAACTATTCACTGCTGGTATTTTATTGTTGTGGCACATCGTTAAACCAGTAATTTAAGGTTCAACCATTTTAAATTAGTTAATTCAATTATTAATTGGAGTCGTGGAAGTGATCAGAGGCATAGGAAACAAATGTGCCATGAGTAATTTCACTAATTCATATATAAAAATTAAATGTGTACCACACGATTTCAAAGTTTTGAGGACACTTTTCCTTATGTAAGAGTAATATCTAGTATATGTTTGTGATTAAAACAAGCAGCAGCTTTCAATATACTATAAATACAAGAACATAGAAGAACCGATATTAGTAGAAGACCAAGAGAAAAATTGTCGGGTTAGTAAGTGTTAAAGGCAGGTATCTAGTGTTTTATGCTCTACTGTTCAACATGTTTATCGAAGAGACAATTAAAGAAATAAATATTGAGAAACGGAGTTAAAAATTAGAGTGTAAAAATATGAACTTCTGATGATGATACTGCTGTGCTCTCTAAATGTGAAGATTAATTACAGCCCCTTTTGAATAGAACATGGCTATGGATGGTAACGGAAACCATTCGGACTCAGCAGAAGTGATAGCAGCCACAAATGTGACAACAAATTTGAGGACCACACAGTAGATGAAGCTCCATTGTTCTGCTGGTTTGAGCACAATATAACTCTTAACAGACGAAGCATAGATATAAGAAGCAAGCAAACACAGACGAAAAGTGTATCCCTCGCCAAAGTACGTAAATCAGTATACGTCACTTGGGAATGAAATAAATAAGATTTATGGGGAAGCCAAGACGAAATGGCTGCAGGACAAAAGCGAAGAATTTGAAAAAGAATCCGACATTGCAAGAAATGATTCATAATGTAGTGAAGTGAAGCCTTTGATAGAATTAAAAACAAAGGCAGCAAGATTAAGAGAGCAACCTGATACTGCTATTAAAGTCAGAGGAGCGGATGGACTACGGTCAAGGCCTTTACGAAGTGTAAGCTGCCTGATGATATGAGAGAAGAAATGAATGGGAACTGATAAGGAAGACACAGAGGAAACATTATTGGTCTCAATTTGACAGAGCTTTGGAAGACTTGGCATCAAATAATGTGCAAAGTATTAGATACAAGAGTATCGACAGTGGTTGTGCAGGGAAGTGTGATAGGGCCACTGTTATTTTCTATATGTGTAAACAATATGGTGGACATGGTAACCAGCAGTCTGTGGTTATGGGAGTAAGGAAAGGTGTCGCCGCTGAGTGGCTATAGGAGGGTGCCAGATGACAGACAAAATTTCTAGTTAGTGTGATGAGTGACAGCTAGCTCCAAATGTAGTACTGGCCTTGCATTCTGGAGGACAACACGTGGCGGCTGCTGTACAAAAGCATTATAGCACATGAACACTCTAACTTTCGACACTTTGCGGATTTACTGGTTATTTGTCTTTGATTGCTGTTAAAAGTAACATAGATTCTGAAATCTGAAGAAAACGGCACTTAAGTCTACCGCGCTACTGCTCCTCTAGACTCCGTGAAACTTGGCATCAGAATTGCCACTATACCTTAAGTAGTGCACATTTTAAGGAGCTTTAGCGCATGCGCAACTCGAGTGACCTAATTGTCTTACATGCCAAATGCATACGGATTTGATAAGGAACATGCACGGTTCGGGATGTGCACGGCTGTCCGTCGCCACTCAATTTAGAAGCTTACGTCACTGCAACCAGGTGGTACCACAACTACATTCGCTCGGCATAAATCCTGCTACATAATCGGACACTCCTCAGATACGCTAATTCACTCATCATAAAGTGTAGCAAAATTAGATCGGACGTCAGTATAAGTTAAAATTAGACTGACAGTAAACCTATTTTGTGCGTTTCAGTATGAGTTATAGTGTATTAAGTTATGAATTTTACCGTACAATTCGAGGCGCTGAGGATCATAAGGGCCTAAAGCACATAATAGTCCACTCTGAGGTTGTAGCATTTATTTATGCTTCTGAAATGTGTAGCATTTATTCATGCTTCTGAAATGTGCTGATCTTATTGTGCGTCAGATTTATCTGTACTGTAGGCCCACTCTGTTTGCATGAAAATTCATGAAAAGTCTTACAATGATTTTTCTAATATTCACTTAAATGTGAGGTCGATTAAAGGGTGCTCTGGGCCCTTATGGATCTCAGTGCCTATCTGGATTCCAATCAAGTGACAATATTGGTGCCGGCCCGGGTGACCGAGCGGTTCTAGGCGCTACAGTCTGGAGCCTCGCAACCGCTACGGTCGCAGGTTCGAATCCTACCTCGGGCATGGATAAGTGTGATGTCCTTAGGTTAGTCAGGTTTAAGTAGTTCTAAGTTCTAGGGGACTGATGACCTCAGAGACATTTGATTTTTGAAATGCTAACAGAAAAGTAAAGCTATGAGGGCGAGTCGTGAGTCGTCCTCGGGTAGCTCCGTTTTTAGAGCACTTTTCTGCGAAATGGGGAGGTCCCGATTTCGAGTCTCGGTCTGGCACGCAGCTTTAATCTGTCAGAAAGTTTCACATCAGCGCACAGTCTGCTGCATAGTGAAAGTCTCATTCTGGGAAGAGGAAAGGAAGGGAGAACCGATAGAGGTACTCAGGGTACCCTCCGCCACACACCGTCAGGTGGCTTGCGGAGTATGGATGTAGATGTAGGTGTAGATGAAGTTACAAGGTAAAGTTAGCCGCAAAGTAACTAGGGCCTCCGAGAACAGATCCTTTGATTGAGTCAGTAACACAACCAAATAAGCGTGCCGGCCGGAGTGGCCGTGCGGTTCTAGGCGCTACAGTCTGGAGCCGAGCTACCGCTACGGTCGCAGGTTCGAGTCCTGCCTCGGGCGTGGATGTGTGTGATGTCCTTAGGCTAATTAGGTATAATTATTTCTAAGTTCAAGGCAACTGATGACCTCAGAAGTTGAGTCGCCTAGTGCTCAGAGCCATTTGAACCAAATAAGCGTGACTGCAAGCGAACATTTAACGAGAAAGTGTACAGTTGGCACAATTTGTTGTGTGGTTGCAGCATAAGAATATCTGATTTTCAGCCCAAAGTAAATTCGTGAACTTATATATCTGTTACGGATCTTTCAAATTTGCTACCCCCCCTCCCCCCCCCCCCCCCCCCAAAAAAAATGTAAAAGCAGGGAAAGTTCCACTTAAACAAAAATGCAAAACGGAGAGTTGCGAAAGCTTACAGATCATTCCGTTATTGCGCTAGACTGTACTTAATTATGTACAAAACAACAAATTTCCACAGAAAGAATTATTTCTTTTGTCAGATAAGTTATGCATCTTATTATTATTATTACTAAGTTTGTTTTTATTATTGTTGGCCGTGGCTGTAGTTGTGTAAACTTGCTCATAAGGATGTCATACAGATGCTATCAATTTCACACTCTCAGATTTATTTGAATCTAAAAATTAGTCAGCACCTAGACTGCACCCACTAGCCAACACTGGGAGCAAGAGTTCAAATACCCTGTGACGGCTCATTTAGTGTACATTCAGTCCCGTGATGTAGTTAAGCTGTACGCTGGTCGTGGTCTAGTTACTGGGGGAAGGTCGGAAACTGCTTCTTCGGCCACGAATAACTTGGTGGGCAACGGTTTTCGGCGATGGAGTGGGTAGCGAAGGCCTCGGGAACCCTGGACACAGCGAATTCAGTCCGTTCTCAGAAACGTTTACCGAGTCATCTTGCTATCTCGTAATCGTCAAGGAAGCATAGCGGCTCTGGGAACTCGGAAGCCATTTTGCAAACATAGAACGAAGGTCTGTCGGCAGCTGAGAAATGCCGGAGACAGCCACGTTCAGCCGTTCTCGGAAACGTTTGTCACGGCATTGCATTTGTTCTGGAAACGTAGCGGCTCTGGGAAGTCGGAGCTATTTTGCAGACACAGAATGAGGGTGTTTCGGCAGCTGCCAAATGTTGCTTTCCTATTGACTGTTATAGCCGTAGTTCCCAGACCACACAGTTATATCGCGGAATTCATCTCGGATGAGCCATGGAGGCAGCAAAGTGAATGACGGGCGAGAGGTTGTCGATGTGGTTGTTTGTTAATCAAAAGAATGTGGAGGCTGAGTTAAACCTTACTTGTCGGAGTGAAATGTTTATCACACAACATGAAGATGGAGACTGAATTATACGTAAATTGTCAAGATGGTAAAAGACGGAAACGTTTATTAAAGGCCGTGAATAAAACGCTTTAACAGTTGGTTTCTTCGTCTGCAGGTGTGTTATGTCCTATGTGCCGTCATTTAATTCTCAGCATCAGCTGTAATTTTTGTGTGATGTCTCGCGTCCGTCGGCCGTTTAATTTAAATAGTATTTATTAGTAATGTTGATTGTTGCCAACTTACATGGTGGGCCTTAATCAAAATATTTCATTCAATTTTGATTTAGAATTAAATGCTTTTGTGCAGTTCTCCTTTTTTTAACAATATTAAACTTGACTGAAAATTATTTTTTACTTTAACTAACGTTAGGCTCCCTGAATCTTAAAGCATGCACATATAAGTTAACAGTGGAATAAACTTTTTATATTAATTCCCTCGGTTATTCAGTTCACTTTAAAGCAAAAAATCTTTAGTTATTCATTACAATTGCGGCCCACACACACGCGACAGAGTTTCTTCTTACCTCTGTTAACCATTGCATTGTAGTCGGAGTCCTGGCTGCGGCTCTCGGCTGTTGTACTGAAAATAAAAATCTTAAAGCAACGTATTTTCTGGAACGTCGGGCGGCTGTGGAGAAAAATGTATATTATGTTAATAGCGGGCGAGTTTTTCGCTTCCGCTAATTTTAATATCGCCACGTAATGGTGTCGTTGGCTGCATCGGCCGCTGCGATTGTTGCACTGTAAATTACTCGAATGTAGGTTAATTCAAGGAAGGCGGACATGAAATCGGGATCACCTCTTACAAATTAAAAGTGCACAATAATATTAAATCAATATATTATCTGCTTAATTAGTACAAATATGCTTAGATTTGTCACGACTCGTAAGATGTCTGTCTACACGCAACCAAGACAAGAGAGGAAGTGAAGACCACTAAAAAATTAACAAAAGAGCGTATCTTGTCGTACCTTTAGGTCATTTTGTTATATTTCTATGCCCTCGAAACTTACACAGAGATATTATTATAATACGGGTACATGAGAAAAATGTATATTATTCAATTTTAAAATACTGTTTTTTTCGTATTATTTCACTGGGGACCCTTTAATGGTAGGCTAAGTTTATACAGTCGGTGTTGTTTACGGTGACACAGCTGTCCTGTGGGCGCGCAGTTCCAGGCGCTTCAGTCCGGAACTGCGCTGCTGCTAGGTCGCAGGATCGAATCCTGCCTCTGCCATGGATGTGTGTGATGTCCTTAGGTTAGTTTGGTTTAAGTAGTTCTCAGTCTACGGGGTGATGACCTCAGATATTAAGTTCCATAGTGATTGGAGCCATTTGAACTATTTGAATTTCAACGACGTATTGCCTATAATAGCGAAGTTTAACGGCCCCGTCTAAATTCTATGTCAACGATATACAAGGTGAATATATATATATATATATATATATATATATATATATATATATATATATATATATATACAACTACACGCACGGATTCCTGATCGAAAATGGAGGAAGAAAGGTCCTATGAACATGTGTCCGGAAATGCATCGTTGCTACGTTAGATGGAGCTGACGAATGAATGTTCCACTGATTACATGCAGTGTGTTCCTCGTGCTTTGCAGGTAGTGTGATTGACGCAGCGTGCTGTAAGCAGCAGAACGTTTCAGTGTTCACGTCGGGAGCAAGCCGAGATGGTGCTCGTGTACGGCCAAGCAGATGGAAGCGGTCGAGAGACTATAATAAAACAAGTTCCCTCATAGACACCAACCGCATCACACAACATTTCAAGCTCTTTTTGGGCGTTTGAGTCATCATGGGTGCTTACAGATAGATGAACCTTCAGGGAGGCGGAGGACTATATGTACACCAATTTAGGAAGACCGTGTTCTGCAGGATATTGAGACGAGCACTTGTACAAGCTCCATGCGAGTGTCTCGCCAACATGGTGTAAGCCTATATCCCATGAACGTATGCTGTGACGTAGGTGCTATACAACTCTGTACTGAGTTCCAGGACGATGACTATTTGTTGCCGTTGCCCGCACACCGTCCATTTCTGAACACATGTTCATTGCTCACTTCTCAGTTAATTCACTGGATATGTGATTTCCCGACAGAGAGGTCAGACTTCCTAGTAACTGACAGATTGTTATCGAGTAAAATAGTAGGCATTTCTGGCGTTCCCCAAGATAGTGTTATAGGTCCACTGCTATTCCTTATCTGTATCAACGATTTGGGATACAACCTGAGCTGCCTAGATTGTACATGACGCTGTTGTTTATCGATTAATATAGGCATCAGAAGATCAAAACAAATTTAAAAACGATTTAGAAAGGATATCTGTATGGTGCGAAAATTCGCAATTGGGCCTAAATAACGAAACGTGTGAGATCATCCACATGAGTGCTAAAAGGGATCCGTTAAACTTCGGTTACACGATAATTCAGTCAAATCTAAAGGCCGTAAATTCACCTAAACAGCTTGGAATTACAATTACGAATAACTTAAATTGGAAGGAATACACAGAAAATTTTGTGGAAAAGGCTAACCAAAGACAGTGCTTTATTGGCAGGACATTTAAAAAATGTAACAGATCTACTAAAGATATTACTTAGGCTACGCTTGTCCGTCCTCTTTTAGAATACAGTTGCGCGGCGTGGCATCCTTACCAGGTAGGACTGACGCAGTACATCGAAAAAGTTCAAAGACGGGCAGCACGTTTTGTATTATTGCGAAATAGTGGAGAGAGTGTCACTGAAATCATACAGGATTTGGGGTAGACATCATTAAAAGAACGGCGTTTTACGTTGCTGCGGAATCTTCTTATGAAATTTGAATCACCACCTTTCTCCTCAGAAGGCGAAAATATTTTTATGACGCCGACCTACGTAGAGAGAAAAGATCGCCATAATAAAATAAGGGAAATCAGAGCTCGCGCGGAAAAATATAGGTATTCGTTTTTTCCGCGCGCTATAGGAGTTCGGAATAAAAAAAAAAAAAAGGCTATGAGCACTATGGGATCTTAAGTCATCAGTCCCCTAGAACTAAGAACTACTTAAACCTAACTAACCTAAGGACATCACACACTTCCATGCCCGAGGCAGGATTCGAACCTGCGACCGTAGCAGTCCCGCGGTACCGGACTGAAGCGCTTAGAACCGCACGACCACCGCGGTCGGCTTGGAGTAACAAAGAATTGTGAGGATGGTTGTATGAAATCTCTACAAGGTACTTAAACGTGATATGCAGAGTATCCATTTGGATGTAGATGTTCATCTTTTGTCCTCCATTTCCAGTCAGGAATCTGTCCCTGCAGTTTGTCGTTTTTATTAATATTCACCCCGTATTTTAAAAATAGCCTAGTAAGACGTCTTTTATTGCGATTTATCAAATGAAATGACGTATTTTTTAATTATATATTCGGATAATTATATCGTCTGGAACGTTCAATGTTCATTTTTGTTTGTTACATGTACGGGGATTACTAACAACAAGGTAAAGACTATTTTCAAACTTTCTGTTTTTTTCACATTGTTTATTTCAAATGAAGCGTTAATACGATTGCACCATGAAATGCAAAAAGCTTTTGCACATCTTAAATGGAAAAAGCGATAACTGTAACAGTACGACAGTATACTGATGTATACGCTGCTGTATTGCATTTTAAAGTTAAAGCAACTGGTTAAAGAATTAAACAATGCTATTTTTCTTGTGACTGTAGAAAATTAGCAAATTAAATTCCAATTTGTTATTTTTTCAAAGTACAGATATGGGATAATAGTGTATTCGTTACTGATGTTTTGTGATTGTTTCAGTTATGTGCTAGGTGCAGTAGAAAATACTTGTACAACATTTTAAAGGGAAACGTAGCAGAAAGTATAGGCCTTCATGTAATTTATGTCTGGAATACTGTCGTTTCATTTTGCTAATGTTGATTCATTTCTGTAATACAGTAACTGGAATAAAGATGTCATTCATAAGTATTATGCTATACAGCATTTACTGTAAGTTCTAAACATGGTTAATAATTTATCGCCTTCGTTATCCAAGACCGTGTTCGACATTATTGAACAATTGTAGCTGGTATGCTACTTGCTTCTTCACTTTTTAAAGCTTTTTTAATTTTGCTGATATTTTACTGTACATAATGCATAAAGATAAGAAAAATTTCTCTTCAGTCCCTATCCACAAATACCGTATTTTAAATACTGTATGTGTACTGTTTTCTGCTACTTTTTAAAGTGATAACTTTGTGTCAGCGAAAAATTTTCAGATATGAAATTTTTAAGAAAAAAAATCCTGTTTGTGCGACTGTCGGCTATACCGATCGTAAACTGTCAGTCCCTTCTACGTCGGTGTAACCGATTTCTAGTGTATATAGTTGTCTGAGTTCTGCTTGCTTTCCCTAGGGTCGACGATCCTTATGAACAGATGCTGCGTCTTTGCCAGTGATTTCTGTTAGAATAAATCTTCTTGTCTCGCCGGGATAACATTTTATAGTGGGGCTGGCAACTAAAATAATTAGAGTTATCCGTGTTGGGAGAGCTGGTATGCTGCCGAGCGCAATTAACTTGATTTAAGTAGCTCGTTTAAAGCCGGGGCATTGCACCCGCCCGGTTATCCAGATTTACGTTTTCCGTGGTTTCCCTAACTCGCTTAAGGCAAAGGTCGAGACTGTACATCTGAAAGAGCACGACCGATTTCATTCCATATTTTACTTTAGGCCAAACCTTGTGCTCTGTTTCTGATGACCTCGTTGTTGTTGGCACGTTAAACACTAATCTTGCTTCCTTCATCTTCTTTCGAACAGGCAGCTGAGAATTTCTTACATGACGATGAGTTGGCTTTGGGAAACGGTGAAACATCGGAGAGGCAGTACTGACACTGCATTTGATAATAAAAGCAACAGTTCAGCAAAATCAAGACACGTAAGATGTAAGGAAGGAAGGATAATATACAATATGTTCATGAACGTAGAGGAGAGAAATGAGAATGGTGAACCAAGAACGAAGTGCTCGGATTAAACAGGGCGTCAGACAGGTGTACGTTCTTTTAACCTTTCTGTTCAATTTGTACATGAAAGAAGCATTGCCGGATATAAAAGAAATGTTCAGGAGTGGGATTAAAATCCAGCGTGAAAGGAACAGTGACATTGCTATTCTCAATTACAGTGACGAAGAATTGAAAAACTTTTTGAATGGAATCAGCAGGCTAATAAGCATACACAGTGGATTGAGAGTAAACGGAAAAACTGAAAAAAAGAAAGTTAAAGTAAAACACATTAGCAGAAATGAGACTTCCAAAGAACTTAACATCACAGCTGGGGACCAAGAAGAAGACGAAGAAAGCATTTTGCTACTTTGCAAGTAAAATTACGCGTGACGGACGAAGGTAGAAGGATATAATAAGCAGAATATCGCAGGGAAAGAGGGCATTCCTTGCAAACAGAAATATATTAGTACGAAACGTAGGACATAACTAGAGGAAGAGATTATGTAATAACATTCAGTTGGTTGTTATTGTGGTTTCATGATGTATCGACTATATTTCTGTCTTCAGACCATTTGCAAAAGTTACATAAAATTTTTAATTTTATTGTAATGTTGGTTAATAATATTTTCAGATACACAAATTTGGTCTTACAACCATATGTGTTACCGCTCGCTGTCACTCTGCATTGTATTGCAACGTGGTGTATTGTGTGTATTGTATATTGAAATGGGGAACTGGAAACCATGAAGCGGCTTCGTCCCACAGTAGTCCTCAGTGGTTCACAACCCCACAACAGACCACAGCAGTCCACCAACCTCATCGCGACCCCTCACCGAACCCAGGATTATAGTACAGTTCAGTCCCCAGTGGACACCCCCCCCCCCCCCCCCCCCCCCCCACATACACACACACATACACACATCCGGGAACGTCTCATACCAGACGAGAGTAACCCCAATGTTTGCGTGGTAGAGTAATTATGGTGTACGCGTCTGTGGAGACAGTGTTGTGCAGTAATCGCGGACATAGTGTAACTGAGGCGGAATAAGGGACACCAGCGCGCATTCGCCAAGGAAGATGGAAAATTGCCTTTAAAACCATCCACGGTGCGGCTGGCACTCCAAACTTCGAGACTAATCCGCCAGGCGGGAAGCAGCTCGTTAGACCGCTCGGCTAGCCGGGCGGGCTAACGTGGTGTAGGTTTAGGACTCTTATGCTAAAGCTGTGTTGTGCTTTGCTCCTGTTGCTTATGATCTCTTCTTGCATCTTTTTAACTTGCCATTTTATCCTCATATTTGATATACTGTCAGTCATGATAGGTGGCCAAAGATGCTATTTGATTGCAGTTGCTATAGTTGTTCATGTTACCATTTCGAGCTGTATGTATGATCTTTGGAGTCGATGTGTCTGTGGGTAGTTTACTGTGTCATCCGTTATCTTTGGTTACGAATTCAGTGAAATTTTGTCTGAAGTTTTTATGTTTTAAATCCGTTCGATCATTTAATATGTTGTATTATGCGTGTGTAGATCTACATTCATTGTTACACCATTTACAAACATATTATAACATAATATAAAAATGACTGTGTAAGAATGGGTGAATAATTGGAGTGCATAAAAGACAGTGCCTATGATACCAAATGCTGACAAACCAGAAATATATGCCTCACATATATGAGATAAGTTTTTATATTCTCTTGTTTTCAGATTATTTTTTTTCTTTATTGTAATTTAATTCTCCTGGCCCACACGGGCAGGCGGGGGGGGGGGGGGGGGGGGGGGAGGCTGGCAGTGGCACAGTCCACACCGCTCATCAGCCAAACGGCTTTATGAAACACAGAAAGGGGGGTTCTTACATAAGAAAGGTGATAAAAAAGGGTACATAAAAACACTGAAAATGATGATGAGCAGGAGTGAAAATATGGGGTCATGCATTGGGGGAAAGTAAAAGTCTACATAAATGTAAAAGAACACAGCTGGCAATTTGAAGTGCACTTCAAAAATAAAAAAGTAAAAGGCAGTCACAATATAAAAAGCATGAGATGAGAAAAGTAGGTGAGAAGGAGGGGAGAGAAGGGGATGAGATGGGCGGCACACTGAAGGAGAGGGAAGGGATGGGAGGGAAAACAGCCAAGGAGGGGGTGCAGGGACTCAGGGTGGGAACAAGGAAAATCCACTCTGGGAGAAGGAGGGGAGAGGAAAAAGGGGGCCCTGAGCAGGGGGGGGGGGGCGAACAAGGCCAGGTTACAGTTGGAAGGAAGGGTAGATATCATGGCAAAGTTCAACATCTAGGATGGGGAGGAGCTGAATATTGCCCTGATGAAGGGTGCAGAGGAGGAGAGAGGGAGTAATACAGTGATAAAGGCACGGCAACGGTCTGAGGGCGGAGAGGAAGGAGGAAACCAGAGGGTGGGGGGATCAAGCCTGCAGACAGTGTAAAGGATGCAGAGACGTTGGAGGAAAAGGGAGAAGTGGGGGAAGAGGATGAGGTCATACAGGAGTTGTGTGGGAGAAGGAAGCCAGATAGGGAAGGCAAGGCAGAGCACGTGGCATTCGAGGAATTGTAGGGCCTTGTAAAAGCGAGGGGCCATGGAGCACCACATCTCAAATGCTTCGATTCTTTTCTGTTCCAGTTTTCCCACAGTCCATGTTTCACTACCATACAATGCTGTACTCCAGACGTACATCCTCAGAAATGTCTTCCTCAAATTAAGGCCGGTATTTGATATCAGTAGACTTCTCTTGTCCAGAAATGCCTTTGTTGCCATAGCGAGTGTGCTTTTGATGTCCTCCTTGTTCTGTCCGTCATTGGTTATTTTACTGCCTAGGTAGCAGAATTCCTTAACTTCATTGACTTCGTGACCATCAATCCTGATCTTAAGTTTCTCGCTGTTCTCATTTCTACTACTTCTCATTTCCTTCGTCTTTCTCCGATTTACTTTCAAACCATACTGTGTACTCATTAGACTATTCATTCCGTTCAGCAGATCATTTAATTCTTCTTCACTTTCACTCAGGATAGCAATGTCATCAGTGAGTCGTATCATTGATATCCTTTCACCTTGTATTTTAATTCCATTCCTGAACCTTTCTTTTATTTCCATAATTGCTTCCTCGATGTACAGATTGAAGAGTAGGGGCGAAAGGCTACGGCCTTGTCTTACTCCCTTCTTAATACGAGCACTTCGTTCTTGATCGTCCACTCTTATTATTCCCTGTTGGTTGTTGTACATATTGTATATGACCCGTCTCTCCCTATAGCTTACCCCTACTTTTTTCAGAATCTCGAACAGCTTGCACCATTATATATTGTCGAACGCTTTTTACGGGTCGACAAATCCTATGAACGTGTCTTGATTTTTATTTAGCCTTGCTTCCATTATTATCCGTAACGTCAGAATTGCCTCTATCGTGCCTTTACTTTTCCTAAAGCCAAACTGATCGTCACCTAGCGCATTCTCAATTTTCTTTTCCATTCTTCTGTATATTATTCTTGTAAGCAGCTTCGATGCATGAGCTGTTAAGCTGATTGTGCGATAATTCTCGCACTTGTCAGCTCTTGCCGTCTTCTGAATTGTGTGGATGATGCTTTTCAGAAAGTCAGATGGTATGTCGCCAGACTCATATATTCTACACACCAACGTGAATAGTCGTTTTGTTGCCATTTCCCCTAATGATTTTAGAAATTCTGATGGAATGTTATCTATCCCTTCTGCCTTATTTAACCGTAAGTCCTCCAAAGCTCTTTTAAATTCCGATTCTAATACTGGATCCCCTATCTCTTCTAAATCGACTCCTGTTTCTTCTTCTATCACATCAGACAAATCTTCACCCTCATAGAGGCTTTCAATGTATTCTTTCCAAGGTTGTTTTGACTTTCCTGTATGCTGAGTCTGTCCTTCCGACAATCATATCTTTTTCGATATTTTCACATTTTTCCTGCAGCCATTTCGTCTTAGCTTCCCTGCACTTCCTATTTATTTCATTCCTCAGCGACTTGTATTTCTGTATTCCTGATTTTCCCGGAACATGTTTGTACTTCCTCCTTTCATCAATCAACTGAAGTATTTCTTCTGTTACCCATGGTTTCTTCGAAGCTACCTTCTTTGTACCTATGTTTTCCTTCCCAACTTCTGTGATGGCCCTTTTTAGAGACGTCCATTTCTCTTCAACTGTGTTGCCTACTGCGCTATTTCTTATTGCTGTATCTATAGCGTTAGAGAACTTCAGACGTATCTCGTCATTCCTTAGAACTTCCGTATCCCACTTCTTTGCGTATTGATTCTTCCTGACAAATGTCTTGAACTTCAGCCTACTCTTCATCACTACTATATTGTGATCTGAGTCTATATCTGCTCCTGGGTACGCCTTACAATCCAGTATCTGATTTCGGAATCTCTGTCTAACCATGATCTAATCTAATTGAAATCGTCCCGTATCTCCCGGCCTTTTCCAAGTGTACCTCCTTCGCTTGTGATTCTAGAACAGGGTATTCGCTATTACTAGCTGAAACTTGTTACAGAACTCAATTAGTCTTTCTACTCTTTCATTCCTTGTCCCAAGCGAATACCCTCCTGTAACCTTTTCTTCTACTCCTTCCCCTACAACTGCATTCCAGTCGCCCATGACTATTAGCTTATGTCACTAAATCAGTGTGATTCAGCTGTTTCTATATATATTTTACTGTAATTAAGGTCTCCCTGTGTTTTTCTAATGAATGGAACGATAAAATATAAAAAACTATTTAACGATAAAATATGGAAACTATTTTGTTACTTAAGTAGAAAATGATTGAAAACAACCATTATTACTATGATGCATGTGAGTGTCTGCTTTCTGCTTGGAGCTCTAGTCTCGCTCCAGCTGTCAAACGGTAACAACTTTTGCACCAGAGAGTGTCGTGACTGTATGTGTTAGACTGCGGTCCCAACTGTCCATCTGTCAAATCTGACCTTTAAACGACAAATTAAAAAAAGAGGATCATAAATAACACGAGCAGACCATGAAACAGCTTGTAGCACAAAAGTCCTAAAACTTCACCACATTGTAATAAAATACGGAGCGATAGCAACCATTGTTGATATATGAAGGTCAGTACCAAATTTTATACCCAAAAATTAGATCAACCAGCATTATAACTATTTAAAAATGTTATATAACTTTCCCATATTGTCTGAAGATGTCAATCTAGCCGAAAAGGATCAGGCAAAATAAATACATCACTAAACTAATATGGCAGCAATCTGAACTTTATTGCATAATGCCTTTAAGATATATCTTGTACGCTGTGGGCCCATTAGATCATAAACCAAGGAATAAATTTATGAGAATGTGCATTTGGAAAACAGCATTGGCCATAAGCAAATCATGGACTGTGAGCTGAATTTCAGTTGCAGTGCTACAGATAAGTAAGGAAAATTAAGTGGAGTATTGAAAGAAAATGCGGGGCGTTTCTCTGCAGAATCGACGAGGAAAGAAATATGTGGATGAAACTGGCAAGCAGAATAGGCAGTATGACAATTCATTTAGAAGTAACTTCCGTGTGAGGAAAAGCAGCCACAGAGGTCAAATATTGGAAGAGAACAGACAGATTGGCGCCTATATATAGCAATGAATGTAGGTAGTTAATCGTAGATGCTGCTGTGAAATGAAGACGTTGGCACAAGAAAGGGAAGAGTGGCTTTGTGCACCAAAGCATCAGAAATCTAAAATTTTTATCCACTCTCGATATGCAACATGGTGACGCTGTTGAATAAAGATTTTCAGAAATGACTGCAACGAGTCGCTTTTAATACGCTGGCTGGAGTCTTTTCTGAAACCTTCAATCACAGGGCTGACATCCCAAAAACATATACCGTCAGTGGTAATAATAAACTAGATACTAAATTGGGCTTTCAGGTCGTGAACGAAAAAGGTACCATATTCTAATAAAGATGATTTTTCAGGTATCCATCAGGCCACCATTCTCAGATGAGATGCTGTACTGTACTGCCCTGAACTGGCGATTCACCAGAGACAACCTCGTCGCTGTAAACCGAACAGAACAAACACCACCTCGTGGAAATTTAGATCAGTTCAGCAGCGCTGGGGAGGATATTATAACTTGCGTGTGTTGAGATTCATTGAACAGGCTTTCACGTTCTGCAGAGTTAAATCCAGTCTCTTTGCTGGACAACTTTCACGCTATATCCAGGATGCTGGCAGTCATATTAGAGGCCGCTAACTGTATCTTGAAGCATCTCAGTTCTTTTCTTTCAACCAGTAAGTATACCATGGTATTTGAGAGCAGTAGAAAGCTTCGTTTTGTTCTCATGTACCAGTTTATTTAAAGGAGCAGTACGTGACGTCTGTAAAAAGGCAGTTGCTGGCTGCTAGTGCTGGCCACTATTATGATTGACAGCGCAGATTTTCTGCCTTCCATCGGATGAGGACTATTCTTTAGCCTGAAAATAAAGGGATGGTCTTTCCTTAATTCGGCTAAATGGTGGCAGTCTGGCCCTCTCCCGCTGATTTCAAAGTCAGCAGCAACTTACACCACTACAATGAGCATTAAAGCAAATGGTCAAAGTGCCGATGTTCTTGCTCTGAAGGAGGACTGTCGAAAAGTTCTCATGCTAAGGGAAGATGTAGGGCAAAACTGCAAAAAAATTAGAATTTCTTTTAATTGCGTAATTCATTAGATTGATTCTTTAAGAACAACATCGCAAAGTTTCATAACCCAAACGTGACTAGAAATTTGTTTCCAAAAGATTTGTCTGGGAGTCTGTGCCTACCACGCCCCCTCTTTCTATGCTGTGATCCACATCTTCTCTACGCTAGAAATTTTCGTCCGTTAATTTTTAGTTCACACAATCGAAACGAGCCTAGAAGATTCTAGAAAGATTACTTTGCTCGTTCCTTTGTTTACAACGTGGTTATTAGAAGGTGGAAAGCCACTGGGATGTGTTAACAGACTGACAGACAAGGAAAGTCACAGTTTATGAATATATCATGAAAAAGGTATCAGGGATAACTTACATAGTGTGGAAACGATGCAGCAGTCCGTGTGGGCGATATTCTTTCACAGTCTTTCCACAGATGATAATCGTCTACATTCCCTTTGTGACATATCATGGTGCAAATATCTTCACGCAAAACCCAATGGAAAGTCATACACCCACAAACGTTTTTTTTGCATTTGCTGTTTTAGATGTTATAAAACAACTTTCACGTACATAGCCAATCATGTAATGCTGAAAAAACATGTGCATGGGAAAACACAGAACACGAATGAGAGCTGCAATCACCTTACACGGGTGCTTTGTCCAAAAACAGTGTTTGTGTTCTCAATTGTTGTGAAGATAGCTTCGTGTGATACCTGTCTAGTGTTCAATAGTGGAAATGTAGGTTGTATTGAGTGCCTATAGAGACTAGGCAACCATCCAGGTGCATTTACACAGAAGATATATATAGCAATTATATATAACCACTCGCTCACAGAAAGATCCGTACCTAAAGACTGGAAAATTACTCAAGTCACACCAATACCCGAAAAGGGAAGTAAGAGTAATCCGCTGAATTACAGGTATATATCACTAAAGTCGATTTGCAGTAGGGTTTTGGATCATATACTGTGTTCGAACATTATGAAGTAACTCGAAGAAGACGATTTATTCACACACAGCACCCGAAACACAACTAGCTCTTTATACTCATGAATTAATGAGTGCCATCTTCAGGGGATGTCAAACGGATTCCATATTTTTAGATTTCCAAAAGGTTTTCGACACCGTTCCTTACAAGCGTCTTCTAACCAAACTGCGTGCCTACGGAGTATCGCCTCAGTTGTGCCACTGGATTAGTGGTTTCCTGTCAGGAAGGTCACAGTTCGTAGTAATGGATGGAAAGTCATCGAGTAAAACAGAAGTAATATCCAGCGTTCCCCAAGGAAGTGTTAATAGGCCCTCTATTGTTCCTGATCTATATTAACGGCATAGGAGACAATAGGAGTAGCCGTTTTAGATTGTTTGCAGATGACGCTGTCATTTACCGTCTTGTAAAGTCATCAGATGATCAAAACGACTTGCAAAATGATTTGGATAAGATATCGAAAAGTAGTAATTGACCCTGAAGTTATTCACATGAGCGCTAAAAGAAATCAGCTAAATTTCGATTGCGTCATAAGTCACACAAATCTGAAGGCTGTAAATTCAGCTAAATACTTAGGGGTTACAGTTACAGATATCCTAAACTGGAATGATCACGAAGATAATATTGTGCGTAGAACAAACCAAAGACTGCGATTCATTGGCAGAACACTTAGGAGGCGCAACAGGTCTACTAAAGAGACTGCTTACACCACGCTTGTCCGCCCTATTCTGGAGTACTGCTGTGCGGTGTGGGATCCGCATCAGGTGGGACTGACGAATGACATCGGAAAAGTACAAAGAAGGGCAGCTCGTTTTGTATTATCATGAAATTGGGGAGATAGTGTCAGACATGATACGTGAATTGGAGTGGCAATCATTAAAACAAAGGCGTTTTTCTCTGCGACGGGATCTCTCATGAAATTTCAATCACCAGTTTCCAGTTTTATAGTCCGATTGCGAAAACATTCTATTGGCACCCACCTACATAGAGAGAAATGATCATCACGATAAAATAAGACAAATCAGGGCTCCCACAGAAAAATGTAAGTGCTCGTTTTTTTTCGCTCGTGCCGTTCGAGAGGGGAACGGTAGAGAGACAGCTTGAACGTGGTTCTTTGAACCCTCTGCCAGGCACTTTATTTGAATAGCAGAGTAATCACGTAGATGTAGATGCAGAAGATTCTTAGAAGCATCGATGAAGTGCGATTGGAAAAAGCTCAGGCACCAGAAGAAAATATGTAAAACTAGGAAAGTCTAAGGAAGCAGGGAAAGCGATTAATCCAGGAGGACCAGGAAGAGATAAAAAATTATGGATATGGACAGCAGTAGTCACTAGAAGTACAGCAATATTTTCAAAAATTGAAATAAAAATTTCAGATGCGAATTGCCATAAACCGACTTTTCAGGTATAATGTACCTTTTCTCCGGAACTATAAAAGCTAACATCCTGAAATTTGGTATAGTTCTTAAGAATTACTTACTGAATAATCGTGTGCAGCACTTTTTCATATGCTTTCTTTGAGAAAAGTACTTATTTAAAATCTGAGAAAAATAGATCAGCCCCATGTAACACAAAACTAATTTCAAAGCAACTGTGACCTTAAAAAAATCTGTTTGACACGTTTTATTAACCTCTTAGGTAGATTTAAGCTGTGAAATTCCAGTTTTATTGGTTCATTAGCTTACGAGAAAAGGTACATTGTAGAAACAATGGTAATTAAAAATTCAAATCTTTGAAAAACGTTTGTCGATGCGCATTTTCAAGTAAACGTTCCAAAATTTATGTGTTCGAAACAATAGTCTCAAGTTTTACTATTCTAGCAGTAATATCTTGGGAGCTAAATATGTTCAAGTACAAGTATGCAATTTGTCCTACGTCTATCCTTAAAAGAATTTCCTGGTATAACGTATCGATACCATCTTACGGGCGTCATTGCAATGGAATGAGCAAGTTTCCGTGTGACACAGATAGCAGTCACGCTGGATCTGGCGGACCCAAAAGGGCGCGCCCTCTGAGCCACCCTTGTGGTGGCTCTGGACTATGAGCGCCCTCTGAGCCACCCTTATGGTGGCTCTGGACTATGAGCGCCCTCTGCCGCTGTGATTCATGGCGGCCGGCGGCAGCCCACAGCGCCCTCGGACTCAGAGCCACATCCCTACATGGTGCTACACAGATGTTGCCTACTCGTGGCTCCATCACCATCGTTACTCCTGTTGCGATAGCTGCACTCTTGTCTCTTGTTACACTATTTCTAATGAGTCTTCATATGCTTGGAGATATACAAATTAAGTAAATCTTCTGTTTACTGTGCTAATTTGTTTGCTAGCCAATTATGCCACTTTCCAGCTTTCCTATGACGACTGAGATGCACATATGGCCACCCACACATTTTTGTAATTTTGGTTTAGATCATGAGGTACCCATGCAATATATGGTACGCATGCAAACGTTACACGATGGTAAAATGTTCACAGTTCATCACATTTGCCAGCTCTCGAGTATACTGACGTAGATCATTGTGGATTAATGCGTTTGAATAATTTTCGTTAAATCCTGAAGATCTTCCTGAACATGGACAGTCACTAATGTCAGAACGATCCTCCACACAACGAGGAAACGATTTTCTTAGCATGATTTCGCCATATGCGACGCAAACGTTTCCGGCTACCGCCAATGCTGTCACCGCTCAGGCAGTTAAAATGTTCGGAAATGTTAGGATTCTCCATTTGGCACTCCACATTCTAGCTTCCTCAGCTCCACTCGCTATCTCCATATGACAAACTGGCAATATGTAAACACAAATAGCACAAGTGAACCACTGTACAAATGAGAAAGTCGATAAATAAAGCCACAGCAACGGCAATATCAACATGCAAAACAAAAACGCTATGAACTTAAGCACAAACTGAATATTTGTAAATTGAATTTAGATTCTAATGAAGCACTTTTCAATTAAAAGCTGAAAAATTGCTTTTATCTATAATTTGCAGTTACAACTAAAACTGTAAATACCACTATAAACAACAAATAATTAGTTACTGATTAAACGGCTAATTACCTTGATAAAACGAAAATATTTTCGTCTGGTGAGATAAGTTTCCTTAAAACAGTGTTCATTTTATTTAATGCTTATCAGCCGATCGCCACTAACTCTTTGAATGAACATACTGGCATGTTACATAACTGAAAAACATATGACTGTAATTTCTTACATCGCTTTGAAGTGTTTGAAACAATATGTTTATGCCATGACACACCAGTTAAGGGACACACCCATAACTTCTTTTTCTGCTTTTTCTTTTTATTTCGACGTTGCACACAAAGCACAGATGCTAGTTCTGCTACACCCAATTTGACTTAAGAAAGTCCTCTGGCATCTCCGCTGGCTTCTATATCGGAAGAACTGAGCGCTGTCAGCAAGACTCACACCAGAGCGTCCGATACAGTTCCCCACAGTCGTTTAATGAACAAAGTAAGAGTACATGCACTATCAGACCAATTGTGTGATTGGATTGAAGAGTTCCTAGATAACAGAACGCAGAATGTCATTCTCAATGGAGAGAAGTGTTCCGAAGTAAGAGTGATTTCAGGTGTGCTGCAGTGGAGTGTCGTAGGACCGTTGCATTTCACAATATATATAAATTACCTTGTGGATAACATTGGAATTTCACTGAGGATTTTTGTGGATGATGCTGTAGTATATCGAGAGGTTGTAACAATGGAAAATTGTACTGAAATGCAGGAGGATCTACAACGAATTGGCGCATGGTGCAGGGAATGTCAGTTGAATCTCAATGTAGACAAGTGTAATGTGCTGCGAATACATAGAAAGAAAGATCCTTTATCATTTAGCTACAATATAGCGGTTCAGTAACAGGAAGCAGTTAATGCCATAAATCATCTGGAAGTAGGAATTAGGAGTGATTTAAAATGGAATGACAATATAAAATTAATCTTCGGTAAAGCAGATGCCAGACTGAGATTCATTGGAAGAATCCTAAGGAAGTGTAGTCCGAAAACAAAGGAAGTATGTTACAGTACACTTGTTCGCCCACTGTTTGAATACTGCTCACCGGTGTGGGATCCGTACCAGACAGGGCTGAGAGAAGAGATAGAGAGGAGATCCAACGGAGAGCAGCGCGCTTCATTACAGGATCATTTAGTAATCGCGAAAGCGTTACAGAGATGATAGTTAAACTCCAGTGGAAAACTCTGCAAGAGAGATGCACAGTAACTCGGTATGGGCTTTTGTTGAAGAGAACTTGCCTTCACCGAGGAGTCAAGCAGTATATTGCTCTCTCCTACGTATACCTCGCGAAGAAACCATGAGGATAAAATCAGAGAAGTTAGAGCCCACACAGAGGCATACCGACAATCTTTCTTTCCACGAATAATACGAGATTGGAATAGAAGGGAGAACCGATAGAGGGACTGAAGGTACCCTCCGCCACACACCATCTTGTGGCTTGCAGAGTATGGTTGTAGATGTAGATAGATGTAGGTGGAGCTGCCATTGTATCTCAGCGTAGTAGTGCCAGAGAGTGCGTGGACTCTGGCCACAGCCATAAGGTGGACTTTACCAGACACTATACAAACTCCATACACAGCTGCAGAAGGAACTGTTCATATCTACGGTGAAAAAATTCCTCTTACAGGAAAAAATTGCAACACAAAACAATAATTAATTGTAGAGTAATGAAATTTTGGGAGTGTGTTTGTCTAGATAACATATTTAAGTGATTAACTTTAGAATATCACAATTTAACGAAAACGGTTGATAAATCATTGCAAATGCGAAATACGGGCACATTTGTAATAGGTGTAAACGCCAGAATGTTGAATGGAGGTATACAAACGTGTGTGAATTGTGTTGTACAGGTGCCATCTTTCAGTTTGTGGGATGGAGTTCCATGCCTGTAGCATTTGGTTGGTGAATGCAAGGACCATTAATGTTGGTTGGGGATGATGCTGGAGTTGTTGTCTGGTGAGGTCCTGTATGTTCTTGATCACAGACAGGTCTAGTGATCGAGCAGGCTAGAGCATGAGGAGTTACAACAGTACTATGGGGCCTACTGTTACCGTGTTGGAAAACATACCCTGGAACGCAGTTTGTGATTGGCAGCACAACGGATCCAATCACCAAACTGACGTACAGATTTGCAGTCAGGATGCACACGACAACCACGAGACTGCTCCTGCTGCAATACGAAATCGTGTCTCTGGCCATAATTCCAGATGTAGGTCCAGTGTGCTCAGAATGCAGACTGGTTCTTTGCAATTCCTCGTCTAGCCTCCTTCCAGCTAACACACGGCCGCCACTGACACTGTGTGTGAAATCTTATGGGACTTAACTGCTAAGGTCATCAGTCCCTAAGCTTACACACTACTTAACCCATCCTAAGGACAAACACACACACCCATGCCCGAAGGACGACTTGAACCTCCGCTGGGTCCAGCCGCACAGTCCATGACTGCAGCATCACTGACACTGAGGCAGAAGCAGCTTTCATCAGAAAACACATGAGATCTCCACCCTGCTACCCAATGAGCTCTCCCCTGACACCTCTGAAACCGTAAATGGTCATGGTTTTGGGTCAGAGCAATGCACCCTACAGGGCGTCTGGCTCGGGGCTGTCCTTCAAGTAACCAATTTGTGACGACAGTTCGTTGTGTCGTGAGGTGCCAACTGCTGTTCAAATTTCTGCTGCAGATGCAGTTTAATGCTCCAGAGCCATATGCGAAACACGACGGTCTTCCCTCTCAGTAGTGTCACGCTGCCATTTCTCCACCACTGCTACCAACAATCATGAAGACTGGCTAAATTCGTGCCACGTCTTACTGTAATACCACAGAAGGAACAGCCATCTTGTCGTAGCCATGTTACACGACCTCGTTCAAACACAGTGAGGCGTTGATAAAGGTGTCTTTGTTGCCTTAAAGACATTTTTGACTAACACTGACTCACCATGTCCGTCCTCGAAGGTAACTAACATACACGACCGTTACAGTGTGTATTTAAAGCACACCTACTTTGCATCTTCACAGCAGCAGTACTAGAGCCATTATTATATGACTGGCGTGAAACTGGTATTCACGTCATCTTTCAGGTGCAGAAACGCTCCTACCGTCTTCCGTTTACCTCGCACAATTGCTTCTTAGTGTCGCGGTTCTTATCTGCAGATGCTGCGTCGTCAGCCAGAGTCTACCTGAAGACAGCGGTGGGGCTTGAGGACATCGGGTGAATGTTGCGCTCCAGCTTTATGGTCACAGCTTAACACAGAAGTATGAACGCTTGCGTCCTTTGCTTGTGAAACACTCCCCTGCTGCCGTGCACTCTTTCAGCTTCGTGCCTCAAATGCGATGTAGGCATCACCTTCTTCCTGTAATTAAATGCATAACTAATCTCTGGCTTACTTAATCGCTGTGATTATGATCAAAATACTAATACAGTCTGGTCAAGTAAAACTGGCACGGAATATATTTTGCTCAGCAAAATTTAAGGATGAGCTAGATAAAGTAACACAGTGAGCCGTGCAAGGCTCGAGTTTATCCCATTTATTGTTTCTCATCTTCTATTACGGTAGTCCCGCCTCGTTTTATTATTACATTTACTGGTGTCAGTAACTTCCTGCCTTACTTGCCCATCGGAGGCAGCAGCAGCGCCTATTGATAAGTGCACTGTCGTACCATCTATGGAGGGCCCGATAGTATTTCCAGGTAGTCGTGTGTCTGGCGGTCAGCTGGAGACGGACCAGTAGTGCAGTCGGGACGCAGCAGCAGTGAAGTCAGGGGATGTTGCTCCGGTCAGGCGCCGACAGCCAGTTCTCTCCTACCGCTGGCAACACACATGAACTGTCCGACGGAGGGAGGTTGGAGTAGGACGACCATTGGTTGGTCGTTCGGTTGAACGTCTCATCAGCCGACGTATACTTGGTCCTTTCACCGTTTCCGGGCCTGGGTCGGTTGGCTTGGAGCAGCAAGTTTGGCCAGGCCCGCTGGCGGCCTCTATGCGGTGATGAAGTGTGTCGTGCTGTTCCCATTGCTACGAGGTTCGAGGCTCACCGATCCTGAACATGAAATGAGTCTTGACTTAATCAACGAACAAGTCACGACTGTTCATATAGTGTCATTTGGAGTTCGTTGTACGTTCTTGAGATATTCCTGCGAGCAACAACGTATGTTTTTAAGTTGCTAAATTTTAGCCATCCTCCGGTGTAGTTTAACTGTACTTGGTTATTTGAATTGAAGTGCACCAGCGGAATCTTCTGCTTTGTGGCCGTTAGCGTTCCGGTTACCTGCCCTGGCCATTGACGTAAATTCAGGCAATGTATTTTCCTCATCGTGTTGTCATTGTCCAGTATGGTGTTTAGTTTGACAGCTCAATGTGTAATTGGTCATGGGTGCTAATACCTTTTACAATGTTACATTGAATTCCCAGTTGTGTGCTGGTCAGGTTACAGTGGAGGTTCTCTTGTGGGTGGGTCCGTTGACTGTCTGTCGGTAGGGTTGTCATCGGATCGACTGCCTGTCTCACCTACGCGAGCGTCAGTGTTTTAATTCCAGGCCGACACTCGGAACTTCTGAGCGCCCTTGGGTGTACTGCCTTTTCTTGTTTGCTCTCGTTGTTTGTACTGGTATCACTTCTAGCCGATTTTTAGATCAAGGTTATTTTGCCCTTAAGGTGTCAGATGGTTTGGGCCTTCAGCCGATTTTGAACTAAAGGTGTTCTGCTCTTAAGCTCACATGGTTTGGGCCTTCAGCCTAATTTAAGAACTGTTTTACGTAAAGCCTTTGATATTTTAAAAATTTATGTTATTGAGTCTTAAGTGTGGGTCTTCAGCCGATTTTGAATTTAAGTTGTTTGCTTTTAAAAAGTCAGATTCTTTGGGCCTTCAGCCTAATTAAGGAACTGTTTTAAGATAAGGCTTTGCATTTTAAATTTTTGAGCTTTTAGCTGTTTTTATATTAAAGTATTCTTGCCCTTAAGCCACGGGATTGTACTGCGCATTCAGCCGCTAGTTAAGTTCCAAAACTAAAGCTGTGTTTTTCTTCCTTAAATTTTTCTCGGCTCTTCTAATGTTTAATCAAATAAAAATTCGTATGTTCGATTGTAACTGACCATCGCTTATTTTGGCCCCTTTCCGCAACTTAAACTACTTGTCCTGTCCTGCTGGTTTGGCAGGGCGTCTCACATAGCATATTTACAGTTCGGTGGAAATGAAAAAGTGCGTGACCATGTTGCCGGAGATATACCAGTCATGTACAGGAAGCCAGACGTAAGATGGCTTGAATACAGTATGCCTATAGACCCTAATGGGACCGACTCTGCAATAGATCCAAATGGGAACTACTCTGCAAAGCAAGGCATTTGAAGGTTCAGGAACAGACAGTGTACACTGAAGTGACAAAAGTCATGGTACATGGACTCAAAAAGTAGTTGGATGTCACATGCAGAAATATTGAGTCCTGCATCCTCTACAGCTGCCCATAATTGTGAAACTGTTACTGGTGCAGGATTTTATGCACAAACTGACCTCCTGATTATGCCCCATTAATGTTCAATGAGATTCATTTGGAGCAGTCTGGGTGGAAAAATCAGTGGCTCAAATTACCTAGAATATTCTTCAAGAAGTTCGCGAAGTATTGCGGTCCGTTGACATGGGAAAATGTCGCCCATCAATTTTCACCTTTTGGTAACATGAAGTCCGCGAACTGCTGCAGATAGTCCCCAAGTAGCTGAATAACAGTTTCCACTCAATGATCGGTACAGCTGGACGAGAGGACGCAGTCCACTCCATGTAAACACAGTCCACACCACTATGGAGCCATTACCAGCTTGCACAATGCCTTGTGACGACTTGGGTCCATGGCTTCGTGGGGTCTGCAACACACTCGAACTCTACCATCAGTTCTTATCAATTAGTGGTTAGCACACTGGACTCGCATTCGGGAGGACGACGGTTCAATCCCGTCTCCGGCCATCCTGATTTAGGTTTTCCGTGATTTCCCTAAATCGTTTCAGGAAAATGCCAGGATGGTTCCTTTGAAAGGGCACGGCCGATTTGCTTCCCAATCCTTCCCTAACTCGAGCTTGCGCTCCGTCTCTAATGACCTCGTTGTCGACGGGACGTTAAACACTAACCGCCACCACCAGTTTTTATCAATTGAAATTGGGATTCATCTGACCAGACCACAGTTTCCCAGAACCCTATGATTCAACCGATATTACCTGGTGGTCTAGGGGTAGCGTCTTTGTTTCGTAATCGAAACGTTATCGGTCCTGGATTCGAACCCTCCACCGCTTAAATTCTGATTAATAATCAGGTTTGGCGACAGAAGTCTTCCGGCACAGGAAGCCACCCTCATTCTACCTAGTCAAAGTGTGCGGAGGAGCGGATAGAGGTTCATGGTACTCTCTTACCCGTCGGTTGGAAACTGCCTCTAAAAGCGGAAGTATCAGCTATGATCAACGGCATGAGGATGCAGAAGGCAATGGAAACCATTGCATTAAAGACATATAATGTGTATCCACAAGACATGTGGCCTGTAGTTGAAGAAGTGTCGTGATGATCTCTACTTTGGCAAAAGATTCTGGAACAGTTGCCATTCGGACCTCTTGGAGAGGACTGCCAAGGGGTAGTCGACCATGAGAAAAGATTGAATAACCAATTAAAGGATAATGTTCTACGAGTAGGGACGTGGTATGTCAGAAGCCTCAATGTGGTAGGGAAGGTAGAAAATCTGAAAAGGAAATGCAAAGTCTCTATCTAGATATAATAGCGGTCAGTGAAGTAAAATGGAAAGAAGACAAGGATGTCTGGTCAGATGAGTATAGTGTAATATCAACAGGAGCAGAAAATGGTATAAGGAGAGTAGGATCTGTTATGAATGGGAAGATAGGGCAGAGAGTTTGTTACTGCAGTGATAGAGTTGTTCTTATCAGAATCGACAGCAAACCAGCACCGACAGCGATAGTTGAGATATTCGTATCAACATCGGAAGCTGAAGATGAGGGGATAGTGAAAGTATATGAGGATATTGAAAGGGTAATACAGCACGTAAAGGGAGAGGAAAATCTAAGTCACATGGGACTGGAATGCTGCTGTTGTGAAGGAGTAGAAGGAAAGGATACGGGAGAACATGAGCTTGGCACGAGAAAGACTAATAGGGTTCTGTAATTTTCAGCTGGTAATAGTGAATACTCTGTTCAAAAATCACAAGAGGAGGAGGTATACCTGGAAAAAGGCTGAGTGATACGACAAGATTTCAGTTAGATTACATCATGGTCAGACAGAGATTCCGAAATCAGATCCTGGATTGTAAGAACACCGTGAATTCATTGTCCCAGGAAGGGGAAACTTTATTGACACATTCCTGGGGTCAGATACATCACATGATCACACTGACAGAACCACAGGCACATAGACACAGGCAACAGAGCATGCACAATGTCGACACTAGTACAGTGTATATCCACCTTTCGCAGCAATGCAGGCTGCTATTCTCCCATGGAGACGATCGTAGAGATGCTGGATGTAGTCCTGTGGAACGGCTTTCCATGCCATTTCCACCTGGCGCCTCAGTTGGACCAGCGTTCGTGCTGGACGTGCAGACCGCGTGAGACGACACTTCATCCAGTCCCAAACATGCTCAATGGGGGAGAGATCCGGAGATCTTGCTGGCCAGGGTAGTTGACTTACACCTTCTAGAGCACGTTGGGTGGCACGGGATACATGCGGACGTGCATTGTCCTGTTGGAACAGCAAGTTCCCTTGCCAGTCTAGGAATGGTAGAACGATGGCTTCGATGACAGTTTGGATGTACCGTGCACTATTCAGTGTCCCCTCGACGATCACCAGAGGTGTACGGCCAGTATAGGAGATCGCTCCCCACACCATGATGCTGGGTGTTGGCCCTGTGTGCCTCGGTCGTATGCAGTCCTGATTGTGGCGCTCACCTGCACGGCGCCAAATACGCATACGACCATCATTGGCACCAAGGCAGAAGCGACTCTCATCGCTGAAGACGACACGTCTCCATTCGTCCCTCCATTCACGCCTGTCGCGACACCACTGGAGGCGGGCTGCACGATGTTGGGGCGTGAGCGGAAGACGGCCTAACGGTGTGCGGGACCGTAGCCCAGCTTCATGGAGACGGTTGCGAATGGTTCTCGCCGATACCACAGGAGCAACAGTGTCCCTAATTTGCTGGGAAGTGGCGGTGCGGTCCCCTACGGCACTGCGTAGGATCCTACGGTCTTGGCGTGCATCCGTGCGTCGCTGCGGTCCGGTCCCAGGTCGACGGGCACGTGCACCTCACGCCGACCACTGGCGACAACATTGATGTACTGTGGAGACCTCACGCCCCACGTGTTGAGCAATTCGGCGGTACGTCCACCCGGCCTCCCGCATGCCCACTATACGCCCTCGCTCAAAGTCCGTCAACTGCACATAGGGTTCACGTCCACGCTGTCGCGGCATGCTACCAGAGTTAAAGACTGCGATGGAGCTCCGTATGCCACGGCAAACTGGCTGACACTGACGGCGGCGGTGCACAAATGCTACGCAGCTAGCGCCATTCGACGGCCAACACTGCGGTTCCTGGTGTGTCCGCTGTGCCGTGCGTGTGATCATTGCTTGTACAGCCCTCTCGCAGTGTCCGGAGCAAGTATGGTGGGTCTGACACACCGGTGTCAATGTGTTCTTTTTTCCATTTCCAGGAGTGTAGATTCAGATCACAATGTAGTAGTGATGACGAGTAGGCTGAAATTGAAGAGATTAGTGAGGAAGAATCTGTTCCGGCACAACGAGAAGCACCTACACGACGATCAGGAACGAAAGAGCAGGAAGGGCTGTGAGACGAGGTCAGCTAATAGTACGCTGACCAACCACTCTACAGGACGACACCACGATAGGGGTGGCCTCTACATGAGGAAAATACTATGGCTGCGCTGCCTAGCCACGGCTGGAGTGGAAGGCGAGCTGTCATACAAACGCTACAGCAGTGACGTATGAACTGTACTTTTTTGCTTACACTGAAGTCGTTTATAGCAAAGGACATTGATTATTTGTATGTCGCCATTTGCTTGCGACACGCCTTTGTGAATACGCAACGTTGAGTATTGTCAGTTTAACTTACAGTAATAAACTCCATTAATAAGATTTGCTTGAATTGTTGTGTAGCGATCCGAGGAAACAGCTTCCTAGGAAACCTGTATCATACAAATGGGCAGACACAATAGAATCAATACAGAAACAAGTGGGTTACATAATCACTAAGGAATGACGAGATACGCTTGAAGTTCTCCAAGGCAATACAGCAATAAGGAATAGCTCAGTAGGCAGTACAGTTGAAGAGAAATGGACATCTCTAAAATGGGGAATGACAGAAGTTGGAATGAAAAACGTAGGTACAAAGAAAGTTACTGCAAAGAAACTATGGGCAGCAGAAGAAATAGATGAAAGAGGGAAGTACAAAACTGACCAGGAAAATTCAGGAATACAAAAATACAAGTCGTTGAGGAGTGAAATTGATCAGAAGTACAGGGAAGCTAAGACGAAATGGCTGCATGGGAAAATGTGAAGACAGAAAGAGAACCGATTGTCGGAAGGACTGACTCAGCATATAGGAAAGTAAAAAAAAAAAAAAAAAAAAAAAAAAAAAAAAAAAAAAAAAAAAAAAATCTCTGAAATTGAAAGCAAGTGTGGTAATTCCACTGTAAAATGGAAAGGAGAGCGTGGATGGGTGGAATGAGTACATTGAAGGCCTCTATGAGGGAGTAGAGTTGTCTGATGTGACAGAGAAAGAAACGAGTGTTGAAAGGGAAGAGGTAGAGGATCCAGTATTAGAATCAGTGTTTAACAGAGCTCTGGAAGACTTAAGATCAAATAAGGCAGACGGGATGGATAACATTCTATCAGAATTTCTAAAATCATTGGAGAAAGTGGCAACAAAACGACTGTTCCCATTGGTGTGTAGAATGGTTGCGCCTGGCGAAATACCATCAGACTATCGGAAACATATCATCCACACAATTCCGAAGTCTGCAAGAGCTCACAAATACGTGAGTTATCGCACAATCAGCTTAACAGCTCATGAATCTAAGTTTCTGACAAGAATAATATGCAGAAGAATGGAAAAGAAAGCAGAGGTTGTGTTAGATGACGACCAGTTTGGCTGTAGGAAAGGTAAAGGCACCAGAGAGACAATTCTGATGACGCGGTTGATAATCGAAGCAAGACTAAAGAAAAATCAAGACACGTACATAGGATTTGTCGACCTGGAAAAAGCGTTTGACAATGTTTGGTGCAAGAGGTTCGAAATTCTGAGAAAAATAGGAGTTAACTACAGGGAGAGACGGGTAATGTACAATATGTACAAGAGTGGAAGACCAAGAACAAAATGCTCAGATTAAAGAGGGGGTAAGCTGGGGCTATAGTCTTTGGCCTCTACTGCTCAATTTGTATACACCGAACAAGCGGTGATGGAAATAAAAGAAAAGTTCAGGAGTGGAATAAAAATTCCAGGTGGAAGGGTATCAACGGTACGATTCGCTGATGACATTGTTATTCTTTATAGATATTTAAAGCAACTGCGACATCAGTTTCTAAAAATATTTACATGGCGGGATTGGTGTCATTCTACAATACAACGGACGACAAGCGACGACAGCGAGAAACTGCCGTATTGACCCAGTGAGGGCAACTCTTACACACTGCACGTACACAGGTGCTTTAAGCTACGACACATGGTAAAGGGGACGTTATTGTCTGAGTAGTGCTGCGTAAATTCTTATGCCATGTGTTCATTGCTCGTTACTGTCAGCATTGTTATTAAAATAGCACTGTCCGTTTTCTACAATTACACAGTGTTTCAAAGCAGTGCAAATTTTTCAAATAAAAATTACTCCAATCATTTTTGGAATGTGACTACTAACAGCAGTCAAGTAATGTATAAAATACATATTTGAACTTTAGATTTGATACTCAAATATCGACCGGTTTAGTCGCAGACAATCATCATGGATTATATGAAATGATACAAAAAATAAATATAGCATTCAAAGGAGGTGCAAAATCTACATTAATGCTTACAGAATTGAAACAGTTTAGGCCACAACATCACATCTGTAGAGCATACCATGAATTCCAGTACAACACACACAACTTTTAAAGACTAATATACTAATAACAAGTGTAAACAGAGCAGTACTGAAGAGAAGATCAGAGGTATAAGTGCTAGAATTATACAAGATATTGAGGAGTTGGTCAAAGATATTTACAAAATATTTTCGTCATAAGATACAAAAATATCTCGATAGTAAGTTTCACATTTAAACAGAAAAACAAAGTTGCTACCTCCAAACACAGAATAACATCGATCTTACAATATAAGGCAGCAGTCCTTTATAAAACCTAATGTTAAACATTAGCATAATCATTGCATTACTCCATGAAAGGTGTATGAACATATGTCAGTTATATCATAAATTTAATGAAAACATTGTCCGTAACATAGACACAAGTTAAAATACAGTGCTCAGAAACAGGTTGAAATGTCACCCGGCAAGTAATGAACCATTTACAGTAATGAACCATTACTGCAAAATATCAAATACATTCAGAGGAAAACATCATATGTAAATAAAGTTTAGTCAAAGTGCTTAATTAGAAGCCTAGTATATCAGTATGGTAATACCATAAAGGAGGAGCGAGGGGGTGAGTAACCACAATGTAATTAACTATGTTCCCAGATTTGGCTTTAAGGAACGTTGGTAACACATGTATGTAATAGTGGTGATGATTAATAACATTCTTTATCAAAGTCAAACTGTATCTAAAGATATTCGAGGCACATCCACTAAGGATATATTTTGAGACACAAATGGAAAAAAAAATTCACCTAATCCAGTTTTAATTTAAAAAAACGTATAACCCATGGCTCAGTAGAATCAGAAATCCATCATGGGAGTAAGAATATACTTACAACAGTTATTGTCAAATGCTGTTATGTGTATAACCTTCAGGTATTGACTCCACTTGCATATACACATAACATCATGTGAATACATGTTCCTTCTAGACAATATGTAAATTTATCACTTACATACTCTTCATTGTATTGTTTGTCATCTTATAACAAATCCTTGATATGGAATTTGCATATCTTAGATATGTCATCTGTTAGCCTGAGATTTACGTTTCGTGCCATGTGTTAGATAAGTAATCTGTAGCTCGAGATCTACATTCTGATTAATCGTTTCAAGTCTTACATAAGCAAGTACATAGTTTGTTTGTAAACACTTGCCTAGATTAGGTGAAAAATTATTCTCTATTTGCCTCTCAAAATATATTCTTAGTGGTTGAGCCTCTAAAGCCTTTTAGCTGAAGTTCGACTTTGATAAAGAAAGTTATTCACCATTACCACTATAATATACATGTTTCTGCTAAACATGTATCTTCTACGCGAATGAGTGTCCCATTGAAGATGTCACCGTTCAATTCAATGCTCAGCTCAGGATGAGTCGTCGGATTTGGTGCAGTATGTCATCGCTCATAAGTTCTTTGAAGGAACGCCATAGCGTTTTTGGATTAGACGGTTACGTGTTGCTAGAATTATGATGAATAAGTCTTTCATTTGTCCACCTGAGGTTGTGGGTGAGGCTACTTTAAATGTTAAGTTCCCAGTGGTTGTCGTTTTCCATTAGTCCCTAAGCGTTGGCATGCTTCTCTGTACGTCTCGCACAGGTAACCGCCAACAGTCTTGAGATTTGTGAAACTTGTGTAGCAACATCTGGAGACAGAAACATTCGGATGTATGGTGCATACTCGGGCTAGTGCGGCAGTTTTCATGATTGCTGAATGATCTTCTGCTGAAATCCCTTGTTTTCTCTTGGAAAGATTTTTCTTGTTATGTTTCACGTATAATAGGCAGGAACGTCGACATATATTAATGTTTTCGTGAATGGATTTGTCTGGCACGATGGGTAAAAAGCTGTTAATTTTGTGTACAGAGGTGGTTCGCTTGCAACTTTTCTGGCTGCGTCTTCTGTGGCCACGACGACTTGCATGTGAATAGTATGAAGAGGTCAGGCCGTCCATATTTTCTTACGGAGGTCATGGCATCTTGAGTTCACTTGTGAATGCGTCTCGAACTTCCTATGTATGATGAAGGTAAGTGTTCCAATGTCTTCAGTGTTTCCGTCATTTACGATTGCGTCTCGAAGGTGGACGTATTCTTCCGTGTGCAGTTTCTTCAGGTTTACTCTTATGTAAAGCATCCGTTTCGCTTCTGTTTCTGCATACATATCTACCAGAAATTGTTGGAATAAGCGGTGAGTGTTGAGAATGTGATTTTATGTTTCATTGTCTCTGATCATTAAGCGGTAAACATAGAACTCTTTGGAACTGACTTTTGTGTTTCTTTCTATGCCTGTTTCAGGTTGGATTTATTTCAAATTAAAATGAATATTTGAATCAGTTGATTGTATTCGTGTAAGATCCTTTTAAAACCTCGGACAATGTCTCGTCTCAGTACACTGATATTTGTTCATCATTGGTGAAGTCCTGTTTCTTCATTTCCGATGAAACATACTTGCAGAAATTTAATGCCTTCGTTGGGCAGTGGTAGTAATTATCCCAGGCTGAGATACATTTGTCCTTGGATGAAAAAAAAAACATAATCTGTTTCATCTCTGTTAGTGCTGATCGAAGTGACACCGACAGAAGTCATTTGGAAGCAGGCGTTGTACTCTTTTATATTTTGAAGAAAGTGTTTTGATTCTGGAATTTCTCCGGGAATGCTGTATGGAAATTCCTGCGCAGGTGTTCCCAGTGGTGGTATACGAATTTTTCCATTGATACAGCACAATCCTGATGTTTCTGTACTGAATTTCTTTGCGATGCTAAATTAGCAGATGTTATAGATTTTTCCGATTACGATGTGTTTGTGTTTGTTATTTCGTGTCGTCGTGTCGTAGTGGAATGCTTCTTTCTTTGTTTGTACTTTTTACTTGTCCTCGTCCGCGCTTCTTGTAGGATAATATTTTCATGGCTGGCTTGAGTTCGTAGTCTTTCATTATAACATTGTGTCGCAATACTTGATTCTTCATTCAGTTCATTTCGTTGCTCTTCGGTATCTGTGCTTCTCACAGTGCTCATTCATGTTCTTTGGGAACTTAAACGTGCTTTGTCCTCTTCGTTTGTATTGTGTTTTTGCAGTTGTTTTCGTTTTCACTGGTTTACTCAGAACTGGCAAGATCTCCTTCTCTTTTACGTTGGGCATTGTCTAAAATTTAAAAGAAATCAACTTTTTACTGACAGATACAGTAATTACACTTTAGACACTTTTCAAACTTTATTTTCGCTTTATATTCAATCGCTTACCATTTTGACTACTCCCGGTTCACTGTTTGTTTTTATTTACTCACTACACCACTTTTTCGGTTCCTCCCTTCATCACTGATGAGATACTGACGTTCCAACAGGTCTTGCTTTATATACCCCTACCAATGGGTAGCCCCATCAGTGGCAATACGAGAACATGCCAAAAGGGCGCAAATAGTCCACAATGTTCCAGAACACTCCACAACATTCTGGAGTGTTCTGCAATGTTCTACAATAATCTGAGGTGTTCCCGAACATTCTGGAACCTTCCCAAATGTTACAGACTATTCCCAAACATTCCAGAACATTCTGGAATGTTGTGGAATGCTCTCTAATACTCTGGAATGTTCTCGAATACTCTAGAATGTTCTGGAATGTTCTAGGAATTTCTAGAGGGTGAAAAGTCCCAGCCATTATATCTTCAAAAGCAACTTCTCTTGATCAAAAAGGGTAACCTTTGTCTTGGTTGGGGGATAGAGAGCTACTACTCCATATAACTCTCTTGATTGTATTATGATTCGTTTTCTTAGTTTTAACGGCATGTGCATTGTGCACTTACTTTTGTAATATGTATTGATTTCTATTGTACCTTGTTGTTGTTGTGGTCTTCAGTCCTGAGAATGGTTTGATGCAACTCTCCGTGCTACTCTATCCTGTGCAAGCTTCTTCATCTACCAGTACCTACTGCAACCTACATCCTTCTGAATCTGCTTAGTGTATTCATCTCTTGTTCTCCCTCTACGATTTTTACCCTCCACGCTGCCCTCCACTGCTAAATTTGTGATCCCTTGATGCCTCAGACCGTGTCCTACTAACAGATCCCTTCTTCTAGTCAAGTTGTGCCACAAACTTCTCTTCTCCCCAATCCTATTCAATACCTCCTCATTAGTTGCGTGATCTACCCACCTAATCTTCAACATTCTTCTGTAGCACCACATTTCGAAAGCTTCTATTTTCTTCTTGTCTAAACTATTTATCGTCCATTTTCAGTTCCATACATAGCTACACTCCATACAAATACTTTCAGAAACGACTTCCTGACAAATCTATACTCAATGTTAACAAATTTCTCTTCTTCAGAAACGCTTTCCTTGCCATTGCCAGTCTACATTTTATATCCTCTCTACTTCGAGAATCATCAGTTATTTAGCTCCCCAAATAGCAAACCTCCTTTACTGCTGTAAGTGTCTCATTATCTAATCTAATTCCCTCAGCATCACCCGACTTAATTCGACTACATTCCATTATCCTCGTTTTGCTTTTGTTGATGTTCATCTTGTATCCTCCTTTCAAGACATTGTCCATTCCGTTCAACTGCTCTTCCAAGTCCTTTGCTGTCTCTGACAGAATTACAATGTCATCGGCGAACCTCAAAATTTTTATTTCTTCTCGATTGATTTTAATACCTACTTCAAATTTTTATTTTGTTTCCTTTACTGCTTGCTGAATATACAGATTGAATAACATCGGGGAGAGGCTACAACCCTGTCTCACTCCCTTCCCAACCACTGCTTCCCTTTCATGTCCCTCGACTCTTATAGCAGCCATCTCGTTTCTGTACAAATTGTAGATAGCGTTTCGCTCCCTGTATTTTACCCCTGCCACCTTTAGAATTTGAAAGAGATTATTCCGGTCAACATTGTCAAAAGCTTTCTTCAAGTCTACAAATGCTAGAAACGTAGGTTCGCCTTTCCTTAATCTTTCTCCTAAGGTAAGTCGTAAGGTCAGTATTGCCTCACGTGTTCCAACATTTCTACTGAATCCACACTGATCTTCTCCGAGGTCTGGTTCTACCAGTTTTTCCATTCATCTGTAAAGAATTCGCGTTAGTATTTTGCAGCTGTGACTTATTAAACTGATAGTTCAGTAATTTTCACATCTGTCAACACCTGCTTCCTTTGGCATTGGAATTATTATATTCTTCTTGAAGTCTGAGGGTATTTCGCGTGTCTCGTACATCTTGCTCACCAGATGGTAGAGTTTTGGCATTACTGGCTCTCCCAAGGCCGTCAGTGCTTCTAATGGAGTGTTGTCTACTTCTGGGGCCTTGTTTCGGCTCAGGTCTTTCAGTGCTCTGTCGAACTCTATCGTATCTCCCATTTAATCTTCATCTACATCCTTTTCCATTTCCATAATATTGTCCTCAAGTACATCGGTCTTGTATAGACCCTCTATATACTCCTTCCATCTTTCTGGTTTCCCTTCTTTGCTTAGAACTGGGTTTCCGTCTGAGCTATTCATATTCATACAAGTTTCTCTGTTTTCTCCAAAGGTCTCCCTTGTACCTCACTTACGCTAATAAAAAACAAGGGTAAAATCATTTTGATTGGCCCTCGTAATTCAGTGCTGTGAAAAAAGTGCTTAGCATGTATCGTTTCCATGTGTGAATTAGTAACGAATTAATGCACGGTGCATCAACAAACTCTGCACTTTCTATAAACTCCGTGCCCAGGAAGTGCTGCGAGAGGGCGAGACAAAGGACTGGCAGTGACGGCTCTACGGCGCTGCCCGCCGGGCCCTGATTGGCTGTATCGACTGTGGTCGGCGCAGCGGTGGCAGGGCGGCTCATTTCCGCCGCCACGCTCCTCGAACTTACCCCCAGAGACAAAGGCATCCGTCAGCTGCTCGCGACGCCCCGGCTCACCTGGAGTTGGAGCCTCCAGGCACCCCAATTCCGGGAACGAGTTTTGCTGCTGATTGATTCTTCCGTCTCCTCTCTAAGCAGCTTCCTTGCGATGTCTTTACTCTTCTGCGCCACAACGGCACGTTCTTGACAAGACAGGAAATGGGCTACTCGGCTCACAGAACATTAGAGTTGCCGCGACGTGAATGGTCTCGAACTTGGCACAGTTTTCTTCAAACTTTCCTACTGAGAGTCTCTTCTTTCTGCGCTCCTTGTGTGACGAGGATTCAATAATAATTACCATTAAAGGGTGCACCACCATTCGCACCCCCTCCTCCAAACACACACTAATACACGCGAGTGCGGACAGAGGCACACACAGACATTCGAAAGTACTAAGTAATGTTTACTGTCAGTTCTAAGCCTTTCGATCAAAATGAGAAACTCAATGCGAAGCTCTAAAATAGTAAGGGAGACTATTGTTTCTTGAGGATAAGTGTACCTAGGAACGCATGATGTTTTCTTGTCGACGTTTTAACCTGGTGACTCATTTTAAATTCACATTTGCTGGAAGCTCATAACCTAATCACAGTGACCTTGCGCACAACGTGCAGATCCATTACGCTGTAATCAAGATGCGCATGTCTGATTTGTTTGTTGTCAAGGATAATACGAATTCCTCGAACTTCGATGGTACATTCGTAAGGAGGATACTTCTCATTATTTTCCCCATTATCCTTAATGTATTTATTTTACACAATACTGTGCTTTGCTAAACTAAATATTCTTTGTCACGACTTAAAAAAAACCCTCGCTCCATACAACATTAATTAATATATCGTGATTCTGTCTTGATAATAAATGAGCGGTTGTGAAAGCTGTGTAATAAAATAGCCTGCCGAAGAAACTGCACAGTCTGGTCTCTTACATAAATCTTGCTGCTAGAGAAGCATGGCTAATGGTTTGTTTTCGCTAATCTCTTTTTAAACTGTCACGGAATCTGTTAAAGAATCGTGCTGGTTGTTGTCCAGCTTTCAATTTTCCTCAAAAAATGATGTTTTGTGACCTAATAATGGTTACCTTTCTTTGCTTCTGAACGTTTGAGAGGATAAGTTGAAAGACAAGCACTAACTGCAACACGTATTTTAGCTTACTGCTGTTAAGAGGAACTACGAAAGCTATCGCTATCGCTATTATTAAAAGATAGCGTCATGAAAACTAAAGTTAGATCTTGCCAGCAAATATATTGTTTCGAAAAATATATTTTTTTGACACATTATGCTTTCCTTCTTCAGTTGCTGACAATGCGTGGTGTTGGTCTGAAGCTTGCACCGTACCTTCGCAACGCGGCCTCGCTTCTTTAATAAAAATGGATAAAAATACTGTGGCGGTCAGTGTATAAGCATCAGCCCAGCGACTGGTGGAAAATTGACTGTAATTTCCCTATACAGAACTTTATTCCTGGGCTACTTGATCTACTTGCCCATTTCATCAGTTTTTCTCGAAGCCCAGTACCCAGCAGAATTACGCATGATTCCCCGCTGTTGGAGAAGTGCCCGGTATATTTTACGTCACTTCCTCTGCTGAGTACATTTCCTGCGATCATTGTAGGCCAGTACGGATATCGTAGCTGATGAGAAACTACACTCCTGGAAATTGAAATAAGAACACCGTGAATTCATTGTCCCAGGAAGGGGAAACTTTATTGACACATTCCTGGGGTCAGATACATCACATGATCACACTGACAGAACCACAGGCACATAGACACAGGCAACAGAGCATGCACAATGTCGGCACTAGTACAGTGTATATCCACCTTTCGCAGCGATGCAGGCTGCTGTTCTCCCATGGAGACGATCGTAGAGATGCTGGATGTAGTCCTGTGGAACGGCTTGCCATGCCATTTCCACCTGGCGCCTCAGATGGACCAGCGTTCGTGCTGGACGTGCAGACAGCGTGAGACGACGCTTCATCCAGTCCCAAACATGCTCAATGGGGGAGAGATCCGGAGATCTTGCTGGCCAGGGTAGTTGACTTACACCTTCTAGAGCACGTTGCATGGCACGGGATACATGCGGACGTGCATTGTCCTGTTGGAACAGCAAGTTCCCTTGCCGGTCTAGGAATGGTAGAACGATGGGTTCGATGACGGTTTGGATGTACCATGCACTATTCAGTGTCCCCTCGACGATCACCAGAGGTGTACGGCCAGTGTAGGTGATCGCTCCCCACACCATGATGCTGGGTGTTGGCCCTGTGTGCCTCGGTCGTATGCAGTCCTGATTGTGGCGCTCACCTGCACGGCGCCAAACACGCATACGACTATCATTGGCACCAAGGCAGAAGCGACTCTCATCGCTGAAGACGACACGTCTCCATTCGTCCCTGGATTCACGCCTGTCGCGACACCACTGGAGGCGGGCTGCACGATGTTGGGGCGTGAGCGGAAGATGGCCTAACGGTGTGCGGGACCGTAGCCCAGCTTCATGGAGACGGTTGCGAATGGTCCTCGCCGATACCCCAGGAGCAACAGTGTCCCTAATTTGCTGGGAAGTGGCGGTGCGGTCCCCTACGGCACTGCGTAGGATCCTACGGTCTTGGCGTGCATCCGTGCGACGCTGCGTTCCGGTCCCAGGTCGACAGGCACGTGCACCTTCCGCCGACCACTGGCGACAACATCGATGTACTGTGGAGACCTCACGCCCCACGTATTGAGCAATTCGGCGGTACGTCCACCCGGCCTCCCGCATGCCCACTATACGCCCTCGCTCAAAGTCCGTCAACTGCACATACGGTTCACGTCCACGCTGTCGCGGCATGCTACCAGTGTTAAAGACTGCGATGGAGCTCCGTATGCCACGGCAAACTGGCTGACACTGACGGCGGCGGTGCACAAATGCTGCACAGCTAGCGCCATTCGACGGCCAACACCGCGGTTCCTGGTGTGTCCGCTGTGCCGTGCGTGTGATCATTGCTTGTACAGCCCTCTCGCAGTGTCCGGAGCAAGTATGGCGGGTCTGACACACCGGTGTCAATGTGTTCTTTTCTCCATTTCCAGGAGTGTATTTGAAGGCTCATCTACCCCAGGTCCAATCCGCACCATATACGATTTAGTAACTGATTTGGCGAATCCTGAAGAGATGGTGGGAGAACGCGATTGAACAGCCAACTGCTTCGCCCTGCTTCTAGCCAGCGCTGGATAACACAGTGCAACCGCGAGTGTTTTGTCGTTGTCGAGATCAGTAGAGACAGAGTAAAAACGGAAATCCATGTTGATGGCAGAGAGATGCTGCTACCCTCTTTTCAAAAATCTTGTTGATTTTCTGAAAGGAAATTCTAGTAACTACGTGACATTAAAAATGAATCAATAGAATAATTACTCAACTTTTATTGCTTTCCACGTCTTGAACTTACTGCAAGTAATTAAAGAGAATTTTACAGCAGGGCGTTTTGCTTTTATTTATAAAGTATCTCCTGTCGTCGTCCTGTAAATATGGATACCTATGTTTGTACATTTTTGTGTTTTAGATGAACAACAGTATTTTGCTTATAAAGTTGGCGTGCAATTTGCTTACGGTGTTTCTGGCTCTTGTTCACATATTTTGGTTTTTTCTTCCCTCTTGCTTAACGGAGGCAGAAGCCGATGGTATTTTTGCCTTTTTGCGTTGTTTCTCGTGTTGCATTGCCGTTATTTAGACATTACCTCACTTTGGAAAATGGAATTGCTGTTTTGAGTGTTCTCAGTAAGAGCAGTATTACAGTGTTTAAGTTTGTTCGTTTGTTTTTCGTGTAGGTTGTGGGAGTTGACAACTTGTGAAAAAATTATTCTTTTTTAAATGTGCGTGCACGGAATTGTGTGTGTGTGTGTGTGTGTGTGTGTGTGTGTGTGTGTGTGTGTGTGTGTTTGTATGTATGTATGTAGGTATGTGTGTGTGTGTGTGTGTGTGTGTGTGTGTGTGTGTGTGTGTGTGTGTGTGTGTCTGAGTGAGTATGTTCGGGTTAATTAGTGAAAATGTTTCATAGGTTAGAGATGGCGGGGGAGGGAGGAGCGAGTTGAAAGTTGTGGTTCTGATTTTTGGGGGATGGTGGATGGTGAATGGTGATTATATGAAACACACTGAGAGGAGATGGTAGTGGTGAACGGAGGTCTGAATGCGGTAATTCCTTGTAATATGAGGAGTGTTTTTTGGTGCTGTTTATCTTTATGACTTCCACGTCTGTGTCTCTGGTGATAATTTTATGTTGGTGTCGGTGTACGTGTTCTCAAAATGGTGAGTGATTCCTCCTACACTTCCATTCTGTTCCATGTTCCTTGTATCTGGTGTCAAATGTCGGCCGGCCGTTGTGGCCGAGCGATTCGGAACCGCGCTGCTGCTGCAGACGCAGGTTCGAATCCTGCCTCGGGCATGGATGTGTGTGATGTCCTTAGGTTAGTTAGGTTTAAGTAGTTATAAGTTTAGGGGACTGATGACCTCCGATGTTGGTAAGTCCCACAGTGCTCAGAGCCATTTGAACCACTTTGTCAAATGTCCTCGTGGTTTAGCTATGTATCTTCCATCACATATATTGCATTTCAGTAGGTATACTCCCGATTTCTGATATAGATAAATTTTTCCTGCTGTTTCTATAAAGTATTTTTGAACTGGGTTGTCGGTTTGTCGGGCTATTATTACGCATGATTTTTGAAAATACTGGATATTCTGTGTGTGTATTTGTGGTTCTATGTCACTGTGTACCACCATTTGTTTTTCGGTTCTTTCCCAATTTGTGTTGTTCCTATTCTCGTGTTATGTGTGTTTGTTTTCGTGGGATTCTGTCCCTTTATTGATTAGAGCTGGGTTGTTGTAACCGCAGAAAATCCAAGTCTAAATGCAGTTGTTCTCAGACGATACACCAGAAATCATACGGGGAGATAGAGTTAACAGGGGACGCCAGGCGTGTCAGAGGGGTCACAAAAGATAACGACGCAGCCAGATAGCCGAGGCGGCGGTCCAAGCGGCCAGGCAGCTGCGCGTGATAAGCAAGGAAGCAGACTCAGCTATTAAGATAAAAAGGGCGCTATGGGCAGGTCCCTTAATAAGCAATAACTTACAGTATCAACACTCTTGGCTAGAGGGAGAAGTCTGGGAGCGGAGAGAGAAAGAAAGAGGGCCCTAGGTGGGGACCGCACTACGTCATGAGGAGCCAATGAAGGGCTCAGGACGCAGTGCGTGACCATATAGGGAGAGGCCCCTCTACCCCTCCACCCAGCTTCTGAAGAAAAGTACTGAAGTTAATACTAAAACAATCCCTAATAAGGAAAAGTTGCACTCGACGCTACGTCATGCCAAGCGCTGGCGGGGTCGAAGGGGAAGAGCTAACAAAACTCGGAGGCACGCCGCTCCGGGGAGCTCTCTCTCTCAGGTTTAGGCAGCGACGGTAGTCAGCGTGAGTAGCAGCCGACTTGGGCTGAGGGCGGGCTGCAGGCAGACAGTTGGAGATAGTCGCCGATGAGCGTTTAGGCAGCGACCGCGGGACTCTGACGTAGGGTGCTAGTGTGGGCAGCAAAGTGCTGGAAAGTTCTATCAGGCAGCCAGAACGGTGGAAGTCAGTCACCGTCTCTGTAATGGGCTTGGCTATTCTGTAGGTACAATCACTACGCAGTTAGGGTGATCTGTATTCTTTATGAATAAATTAGAACTTTTATAACGTCCATACGAGTTTACTTCTACCAACATCCTAGCCTTGTACCTTCACACCAGGGAATTTAACATCTTAGCCAGATCAAAAGTCTCCCTCTCAATTAGGTCAACCGGCTAATTCCCGTTTACGAACCGTGTCGCTCAATCCCTCGCAAAACCCACGCTTGGGACGCGACAGGGTGTTTGTTCTTTTCTGTTTCTTGGTTTTATTGTTCAGTTTTGTTACTAAGTTTTCTTTGTATCCATTGTTTTTGGGTCTTTGTATAATTACTGTACATGGCTTTTTGTAAGTTCCGGTTCCGAGGAAAATACGTGTGACGACTCACCAGGCAAAATGTAGCTGAGCCACTCCAAGCACTGCACTCGTCGCTTTGTATTGCTGCACCTGCAGCTCACATGACCCTAGGCTGTTGGCACAATTCATAGCGGTGATGTTATGTGTATGATCCAGTCGGTTGTATGGCAACAACAGAAATGATTCGTCATGTTTGGACGTCTCCATAACTACATCCTGAAAGAAGTTACCCAAATTTTTTGTACCAACGCGGCCTGTTCAGAGTGTCTGTAATGAATGTCACACTACTCTCAGCCGTGTAACTTGCCATAACAACATGTAAGGGGGCATAGTTATTCTTGTAGCTCCACCCCATATATTTTTACTCATACTTTTGCGCTCTCATAATATTACCCAGTTACTATGTTATGTCTAACTGAAATTTCATAATTCGATTTACTACTTGCAGATTGCTTGTACAGTTCGACGTACTGTCTACGGTCGAACAAGAAACAGGAATACCTGTTCGCTTCCATTTGTGACAAGATGTATTTTTTTTCATTATATGTATGGTTCATATGGCTCTGAGCACTATGGGGCTTAACTTCTAAGGTCATCAGTCCCATAGAACTTAGAACTACTTAAACATAACTAACCTAAGGACATGATACACATCCATGCCCGAAGCAGGATTCTAACCTGCAACCGTAGCGGTCACGCGCTTCCAGACTGTAGCGCCTAGAACCGCTCGGCCACACCGGCCGGCTTTTTTTTCATTCATTCAGTACAATGGTCTAGCAAGGAGGGACGGCAGAGAGAGGGATCAAGCAGCCGACCTTCGGCACGCCCGTAAGTGTGTAGCTTAAAGTGTGCTTCAGGACCGAAGCTACCCCCTGGTTCGGGGCGGGACATGTTAACGCGGTTGGGGGGAGTAACACATCCGCTGGCTGGCAAGTGCTCGTGCAAAGACGCGAGGGCTACGTGAAGGAACGTCTCCTTCACTAAAAAACAAACAAAAAATAGCAGCGGTTTGTCGTGGGAACTGAAAGAGACAGCGTCTCAGTGGCTGATTGGGCACGTGGGGAGAAAGATGATCAGCTTCTGCCCTCATCCCCATTTAAAAATAAAACAAAATGTCTCCCTCTTGCTGATGGTATGTCGAAATCTTGAAATTTCATTGGGGCAGTGGCGCAAGCTAGGCAAAACTTGGCTAGAGATTGAACGGCACTCGGAATCATTATCGTCGCTGTAGGATAACTTGGAGCATTTCCAAAAGTAGAGTGAAATTAGAATTTCGGTAAAGACACTCTCTGCCTTCTGCCTCCGAAACGACTCTCTTGCTGCAGCTTCACGGGCCATGCCGAGAAACGTTGTTTACAAAATTTAGAGAACCGGCATTTGAAGCCAATTGCCAAACGATTCCGCTGCCGCCAACATACATTGCGAGTAAGGACCAAGGAGATAAAATACAAGAAATTAGGGCTCATGTCTTATGTTAGAAGATACGTTTCTAGCAGTTGTACACTAAGAGAAATGTTGACTGGAGCACTCTCTTTCAAATTCTGAAGGTGGCAATGGTAAAGTACGGGGAGCGAAAAGCTATTTAAAAGTTGTACAGAAACCAGATGGCAGCAATAAGAGTCGAGGGGCATGAACGGGCAGCATTTGTTGAGAAGGTTGTAGTATGCCCGTGACGTTATTCAATCTGTATATTGAGAAAGCAGTAAAAGAAACAAAAGATAAATTTGGAGTATGAATTAAAATTCATGGAGAAGAATCAAAACTTTAATGTTTACCGATGACACTGTAATTCTGTCAGAGACAGCAAAGTACTTTGGAGATCAGTTGAACGGAATGGATAGTGTCTTGAAAGGAAGATACACGATGAATATGAACAAAAGCAAAACGAAGATAATGGAAAGTTGCCCAATTAAGTCAAATGATGGTGAGCGTATTGGATTAGGAAATGAGACACTTAAAGTAGTAGACGAATATTGCTATTTGGGGAGCAAAATAGCTAATGATGGTCGAAATGGCACGGAAAACGTTTCTGAAGGAGAGACATTTACTAACATCGACTACACATTTAAGTGTCAGGAATTCTTTTCTGAAAGTATTTGTATGGAGTGTAGCCATCAATGGAAGTAAAACATGGACGGTAAATAGAAGCTTTCGAAATGTGGTGCTACAGAAGAATGCTGAACATTAGATGTGTGTATCATGTTTCTAATAAGGAAGTACTGAACAGGACTGGGGAGAAGAGGAATTTGTGGCACATCTTGACTACAAGAAGGGATATGTTGGTAGGACACGGTCTGAGGCATCAAAGGATCACCAGTTTAGTACAGGACGGAAACGCGGAGGATAAAAATCGTCGAGGCAGCCCAAGCATATTCAGAAGGATGTAGGTTGCAGTAGGTACTGGGAGATGAAGAAGCTTGCACAGGATAGAGTAGCATGGAGAGCTGAATCAAACTAATCTCTGGTCTTCAGACCGCAAAAACAACAAACAGATGAATATAGACAGTCATTTTTCCGCCCCTCCATTAGTGAATGGAACAGAATCGGAAATGACAGGTAGCGGCACAAGGTACCCTCCGCCACGCACAGTACGGAGGCTTTGAGGTTACCTATGTAGATGTAGATGTACGTGATGATGGGTCTCGAACGCTGTTAACTGCCCCATACGGCCGACGCGCACTCAGTCAAGAGTGTTCGAAGTTAATTGTTGAGTTCCGCGCAGCTGCCAATGCTTATCTGTAGCATAATTAAAGCCGGGCTGTATCTGCTAGCATTGCAGAGTTAGTCGTAGCGGCAGTTAATGACTGCAGGTAGCTGTCATCTTTGCATCTTTCACCGGTGTTTGCTCTTCAGAGTTGCCTTTTCATTAGCACTTTCTAGAACGCTTTTCACTTGACCATTGGCAATATTCATTACGCGATCCCAGATCTGGTACCAAGATCGAAGTTAAAACACAACTGTTTCTTCAATTTTCCTTTTATTTTTCTGCAACATAAAAAATATCCGTAAATTATTACATTCTTTATATAAGATCTTAATTTATCTCCTCAGGATGTCCCTCCAGATGTTTCGATCTTGTGTACTTTCTTTCTCTGTGCCAAGTTTTCTCATTGTTAATCGTACATTTTGGAGCCAAGTGATCATAGGGCGTCCTCTTCTTTCCCTCTGGTTCCCATTCCAGGATCGGAATTCTTGCTTCCTCTATTCTCCTTACATGCCAGTACGATTGTAACTTCCTTCTGTCCATTACTTCTCTTTATTATTACGTTATTTCTTACTTTCTCTTTTCTAGAAATTTTTGATGATCTCCTTCTTAAATCTATTTCTACTGCCTGCAGTTTTTGTAGGTGTTTCGGATTTGTAGTTCAAGTCTCCACTTCATACATACACTACTGGCCATAAAAATTGCAACACCAAGAAGAAATGCAGATGATAAACGGGTATTCATTAGACAAGTATATTATACTAGAACTGCCATGGGATTATATTTTATGCAATTTGGGTGCATAGATCCTGAGAGAGCAGTACCCAGAACAACCACTCTGGCCGTAATAACGGTCTTCATACGCCTGGGCATTGAGTCAAACACAGATTGGATGGCGTGTACAGGTACAGCTGCCCATGCAGCTTAAACACGATACCACAGTTCATCAAGAGTAGTGAGTGGTGTATTGAGACGTGCCAGTTGCTCAGCCACCATTGAACAGACTTTTCAATTGGTGAGAGATCTGGAGAATGTGCTGGCCGGGGAAACAGTCGAAGATTTTCTGTATCCAGAAAGGCCCGTACATGACCTACAACATGCGGTCGTGCATTATCCTGCTGAAATGTAGGGTTTCATAGGGATCGAATGAAGGGTAGAGCCACGAGTCGTAACACATCTGAAATGTGATGATGCCGCGTGACAACTTCTGCGGAATAAACTACAATATGATGGCGATGATTCTGTGGGTTTACCTAACAGAACGAGCTTACTTTACGGAAATGGACGTCTGATATTGCAAAATCACTGAATCCATGCACAGAATAACATTCACAGTCACTTTTTTCATAAAAGTGACTGCGAATGTTATTTTTACGACTTTAAGTCGCATGCTGAAAAATATATGAATTTCACCAATGTGCATCTTTCAACAGCACAGTAGATCAGGTTAATTGCTAAACAGCTATAGGTGCTGCAAATTCGGTCACTTATTAATGCAACTGAAGAGTTCAAGAAGCATTACATCTTGAAGAGGGACGTGAAAACCTTCAGCAGGTGCAACTAGCAACTTCACACTGTGAATCTAGGTTGTCTAAAGAAAAGTGAAGGGATTTAGCTGCAATAATTCCATTTGTGAAAGAAGAGAATAAGTGGTTTTACGAGAACCTTGTGAAATGAGCGAACATGGGGATGATGGACCCTGTGTTATTTATGTTAAAGTCATTGCATACAGAAAATATCATTTTCCTCAATTTTTTATAATTGTTCTTAAACATACTATTGTAGAATAAGAACTTACATATGACAAGGAACCTGTTTAGTTATTGTACACTCCTGGAAATGGAAAAAAGAACACATTGACACCGGTGTGTCAGACCCACCATACTTGCTCCGGACACTGCGAGAGGGCTGTACAAGCAATGATCACACGCACGGCACAGCGGACACACCACGAACCGCGGTGTTGGCCGTCGAATGGCGTTAGCTGCGCAGCATTTGTGCACCGCCGCCGTCAGTGTCAGCCAGTTTGCCGTGGCATACGGAGCTTCATCGCAGTCTTTAACACTGGTAGCATGCAGCGACAGCGTGGACGTGAACCGTATGTGCAGTTGACGGACTTTGAGCGAGGGCGTATAGTGGGCATGCGGGAGGCCGGGTGGACGTACCGCCGAATTGCTCAACACGTGGGTCGTGAGGTCTCCACAGTACATCGATGTTGTCGCCAGTGGTCGGCGGAAGGTGCACGTGCCCGTCGACCTGGGACCGGAACGCAGCGACGCACGGATGCACGCCAAGACCGTAAGATCCTACGCAGTGCCGTAGGGGACCGCACCGCCACTTCCCAGCAAATTAGGGACACTGTTGCTCCTGGGGTATCGGCGAGGACCATTCGCAACCGTCTCCATGAAGCTGGGCTACGGTCCAGCACACCGTTAGGCCGTCTTCCGCTCACGCCCCAACATCGTGCAGACCGCCTCCAGTGGTGTCGCGACAGGCGTGAATGGAGGGACGAATGGAGACGTGTCGTCTTCAGCGATGAGAGTCGCTTCTGCCTTGGTGCCAATGATGGTCGTATGCGTGTTTGGCGCCGTGCAGGTGAGCGCCACAATCAGGACTGCATACGACCGAGGCACACAGGGCCAACACCCAGCATCATGGTGTGGGGAGCGATCTCCTACACTGGCCGTACACCTCTGATGATCGTCGAGGGGACACTGAATAGTGCACGGTACATCCAAACCGTCATCGAACCCATCGTTCTACCATTCGTAGACCGTCAAGGGAACTTGCTGTTCCAACAGGACAATGCACGTCCGCACGTATCCCGTGCCACCCAACGTGCTCTAGAAGGTGTAAGTCAACTACCCTGGCCAGCAAGATCTCCGGATCTGTCCCCCATTGAGCATGTTTGGGACTGGATGAGGCGTCGTCTCACGCGGTCTGCACGTCCAGCACGAACGCAGGTCTAACTGAGGCGCCAGGTGGAAATGGCATGGCAAGCCGTTCCACAGGACTACATCCAGCATCTCTACGATCGTCTCCATGGGAGAATAGCAGCCTGCATTGCTGCGAAACGTGGATATACACTGTACTAGTGCCGACATTGTGCATGCTCTGTTTCCTGTGTCTATGTGCCTGTGGTTCTGTCAGTGTGATCATGTGATGTATCTGACCCCAGGAATGTGTCAATAAAGTTTCCCCTTCCTGGGACAATGAATTCACGGTGTTCTTATTTCAATTTCCAGGAGTGTATTTCTGTTGAGTTCCCCAACTTTTTCACTGCGTTTGTGTAAGTGGTATTCACATTTCGTTGATTATGTCTAAATATCTTTTTTGGTACTTGACCCATTATTTACTTGCATGCCACAACTGTTCAAAAATGGTTCAAATGCCTCTGAGCACTAATAGACTCAACTGCTGAAGTCGTAAGTCCCCTACAACATAGAACTACTTAAACCTAAGTAACCTAAGGACATCACACACATCCATGCCCGATGCAGGATTCGAACCTGCGACCGTAGCGGTCGCGCGGTTCCAGGCTGCAGCGACTAGAACCGACCGGCACTGCCACAACTGCCTCTCATGTAATAACTTACACGCCTGAGGGCGAAATGTGTACTTCCGGTATATGCGCTCGGCATTGCGGCACTTACGATATGCGTTCCTCTATTAGTGGGGCGATATTGTTCTTGGTCCACTGGCAAGTTTCATGTTGGGTTTAAACGAACCGTCTCGGCGATGCGCAGATGGGGCGTAATGTCTGTTGTGTGCCTGTCTTCCCTGAGGACAAGCTTCTCGATATTCGCAATTTTTTTGTATACCTCGATGCGCCCTAAGTTCTTCATAATCTTTTAAACTGAAAATACCAAACGATAAAACACATAAAAAGTAAATACTGCACAAAAGAAATAGGTGCTGATTTTCATGTAATATGGGCCGAAGAAGTACTATGGGTCGTTGTAACAGTGATAATGTCGTGACTGCAGTTGCGCGTACATCGTAGCAGGGAAACAATTGATTTTCCTGACCGATATGCGCCAAGATTATTTGTTTGTTTCACTGCGCTCTCCTCACCTCACTCCCTTTGCACCTATACTAGTGAAGCAGCCTGTATGCAAACAGACACGCACCACACTTAGTCGCAAAGTGTACCACAAGTTATTCACCTACACACACCGAATGGATTGTCTACAAGTGTGTATCTCAGTACTAATTCGAATAAAATCCTTTTGGGTGTTAAGGTGCATCTTTAAGGAACACTAAAACAAGTGAAAACTGACTCTTCGATTGCCTTTGAAGTGGCCCTTCACACGACTGCAGGAGCTGCCAAAACGTCAGTTTCATAGATGTTGTTTTAGTGTTTCATAATAACCGAGCCTAAGATCCAAAATGATGTTAGTCAAATCAGGTAGTTAGCAAGTTTGCAGCCATAAATACTTGGTATAGCAACGTAACAAATTTTGGAAACAACAAGAGCCATCTGAAACAAGTAATAGAACGGGTGCATTAGTACCCTCTCAGGATACTTCCATTGCGGCAGAGCCGCATTACTCTGCCTTCTGTACGATGCTGCCAGACCCAGGAAACAGATTAGAATGTTTCAACAGTCTCGTGTCCAAATTAAACATGGACACATGGGCCAAAGGTTATTTTGCAGCGGTGCTGCTTTTTGTTACGTGAATGATCATAGCACAACAGTGGACGATATGTTACTAAGTCCATAGAGGGACTAAAATTTTATGTGCGTGTTTGTTGAAAGCATTAGAACATTAGATAATAAATACGAGCGGCGTTCAATAATTAAGGAAGAATATTTTCTTTCGGGCAGTTTCGGTTCAAAGAGTGCGGTATTTGGAGTGGGGCGTCAAGGAATATTCATGCTGCAGTGCCTGTTGTTACCGAGCGATGTGGTGCAGTGGTTAGCAGACTCGATTTGCATTCAGGAGAACGACGGTTCAAACCCTCCTCCGGCCATCCTGATTTAGGTTTTACTCTATTTCCCTAAATCGCTTCAGGCAAATTCCAGAATGGTTCCTTACAATAGGCACGGCCAATTTCTTTCACAAGTACACTTTGCGATTAAGTGTGGTGCGTGTCTGTTGCCATACAGGTTGTTCCTCTAATGCGATGGGACCGATGACCTCGCTGTTTGGTCCCCTTCCACAAATCAACCAACCAGCCAACTCCTATTGTTTGATGACGTTCTTGTGGTCTTCAGTCCTGAGGCTGGTTTGATGCAGCTTTCCATGCTACTCTATCCTGTGCAAGCTTCTTCATCTCCCAGTACCTACTGTAACCTACATCCTTCTGAATATGCTTAGTGTATTCATCTCTTGCTCTCTCTCTCTACGATTTTTACCCTCCACGCTGCCCTCCACTGCTAAATTTGTGATCCCTTGATGCCTCAGACCGTGTCCTACCAACAGACCCCTTCTTCTAGTCAAGTTGTGCCACAAACTCCTCTTCTCCCCAGTTCTATTCAATACCTCCTCATTAGTTATGTGATCTACCCATCTAATCTTCAGCATTCTTCTGAAGTAACATATTTCGAAAGCTTCTATTCTCTTTTTGTCCAAATTATTTATCGTCCATGTTTCACTTCCATACAAGGCCACACCTCCATACAAATACTTTCAGAAACGACTTCCTGACACTTAAATCTATACTCAATGTTAACAAATTTCTCTTCTTCAGAAACGCTTTCCTTGCCATTGCCAGTCTACATTTTATGTCCTCTCTACTTCGGCCATCATCAGTTATTTTGCTCCCCAAATAGCATAACTTCTTTACTACTTTAAGTGTCAATTCCTAATCTAATTCCCTCATCATCACCCGACTTAATTCGGCTACATCCCATTATCCTTGTTTTACTTTTGTTGGTGTTCATCTTGTACCCTTCTTTCAAGACACTGTCCATTCCGTTCAACTGCTCTTCCAAGTCCTTTGCTGTCTCTGACAGAATTACAATGTCATCGGTGTATCAAAGTTTTTATTTCTTTTCCCTGGATTTTAATAACTAGTCCGAATTTTTCTTTTGTTTCCCTTACTGATTGCTCAATATACAGATTGAACAACATTGGGGAGAGGCTGAAACACTGTCTTACTCCTTTCCCTACCACTGCTTCCCTTTCGTGTCCCTCGACTCTTATAACTGCCATCTGGTTTCTGTGCAAATTGAAATAGCCTTTCGCTCCCTGTATTTTACCTGTGCCACCTTCAGAATTTGAAAGAGAGTATTCTAATCAATATTATCAAAAGCTTTCTCTAAGTCTACAAATGCTAGAAACGTAGGTTTGCCTTTCCTTGATCTTTCTTCTAAAATAAGTCGTAAGGTCAGTATTGCCTCACGTGTTCTGATATTTCTTCGGAATCCAAACTGATCTTCCCCGAGGTTGGCTTCGACTAGTTTTTCCATTCGTCTGTAAAGAATTCGCGTTAGTATTTTGCAGTCGTGACTTATTAAACTGATAGTTCGGTAATTTTCACATCTGTCAACTCCTGCTTTCTTTGGGATTGGAATTATTATATTCTTCTTGAAGTCTGAGGGTATTTCGCCTGTCTCATACATCTTGCTCACCAGATGGTAGAGTTTTGTCAGGTCTGGCTGTCCCAAGGCCTTCAGTAGTTCTAATGGCATGTTGTCTACTCCCGGGGCCCTGTTTTGACTCAGGTCTTTCAGTGCTCTGTCAAACTCTTCACGCAGTATCATACCTCCTATTTCATCTTCATCTACATCCTCTTCCATTTCCATAATATTGTCCTCAAATACATCGCCCTTGTTTAGACCCTCTGTACAGTCCACCCACCTTTCTGCTTTTCCTTCTTCCCGATAGGTAGCAGCGCTATTTGTAGCCTTCAAAATGCTGCACATAATGGGGGTGCGTTCCAAAGAGAGAGTTGCCATACAGTTCCCTTTGGCGGAAAAGCTGGTGCTTACAGAATGGCCACTGAGATCTGGCAGTGAAAAAAAGCACGGGGAATCATTGGGCGAGACGTGTGTCATCATCGGGACAAAGCGGCGCAAACATGTCCCGATCTCCTGCGTGTCGTGCGGCCGCACACAGCTGTGGCTCCTGCGATGTTCGAACGTGCGGAAACTCTCATTAGAGGTGAACGACGAATCACAGTCAAACACCTTTCTGCACAACTGTAAGTCTCTGTTGGTAGTGCTGACATACTCGTCCACGATCATGAAGAGGAACAGAGAACCACCTGTGCAGAGTTCCTTGGACTTTACGAGGCTGAGGATAACATCGTCACAGGCGAGGAGATTGAGTTCATCACATGGAACCGGAAACAGTGCACAGATCCATGGAGTGGCGCCGCACCACGTCTCATCTGCAGAAAACGAAGCCTCTACCGGTAAAGTCATGTTGGGGGTCTTCAAGGTCTCTGAAGGGCTTATTCTGTTTCATGACATCACTCATGATTGTAAGGTACCTCTTCTGTTTGAGAAACTTTGTATACCCTCGTTTTCCAGTTTTACAATTTCGAATCGCGTCTGCAGGAATCATGTATTGTTTCGTGAGTAAAGCGGTGCAGCAGAACGCGTACGGTACGGAATAAGATTTCAGTTCCCACGCTGGTTGAAGTAGCTGATGGACCACATGGCGTTGCTAGTGTACAGTGGTGTGACGGGGATCTGTGGCTAGATATCAGAACGCCCCTTACGCCCAGAGTCATTTAGCCGGCTGGTGTGGCCGAGGGGTTCTAGGCGCTTCAGTTTGGAACCACGCGACCGCAACGGTCGCAGGTTCGAATCCTGCCACGCGAATGGATGTGTGTGATGTCCTTAGGTTAGTTAGGTTTAAATAGTTCTAAGTTCTAGGGGCTGATGACCTCAGATATTACGTCCCATAGTGCTCAGAGCCATTTGAGCCATTTTTGAACAACCAGTTACGTAGGGAAAGCACTGGCATTCCGGCGCAAAGCATATAACTTTCTTCAATTAATACTTGCTAGTAAAGGCTGTTAGGAGAAGCCTACACGTCATAGTACTTTCTTAGAACAATGTTACAACACCAGAAACTGATTATCTTAGTCAATAAGTGAGTAATGTTTAAGGTAACGAAAATATATGAACGGGTACGATACATCGCGAGTGTAAATACACGTATCGACTGTGCGCCATAGTCGTCTGTCGCCGATGGTATGCCTTCCGATCCACTTTTGTCTTGTCGTGTGACAAGGGCCTCCCGTCGGGTAGATTGTTCGCCAGGTGCAAGTCTTTCGACTTGCTGCCATTTCAGCGACTTGCGCGTCGATGGGGATGAAATGATGATGATTACTACAACACAACACCGAGTCCCTGAGGGGAAAAAATCTCCCGCCAAGCCGAGAATCGGACGCGGGCCCTTAGGATTGATATTCTGCCGCTTTGACCACTTCCTTTTATATTTTTCTCCCTATCCATCTTCTTTTTTTTCATTAGGTGATCGCGGATGATGCTGTAGTATACAGAGAAGTTGCAGCATTAGAAAATTGTAGCGAAATGCAGGAAGATCTTCAGTGGATAGGCACTTGGTGCAGGGAGTGGCAACTGACCCTTAACATAGACAAATGTAATGTATTGCGAATACATAGAAAGAAGGATCCTTTATTGTATGATTATATGATAGCTGAACAAACACTGGTAGCAGTTGCTTCTGTAAAATATCTGGGAGTATACGTGCGGAACGATTTGAAGTGGAATGATAATATAAAATTAATTGTTGGTAAGGCGGGTACCAGGCTGAGATTCATTGGGAGAGTCCTTAGAAAATGTAGTCCATCAACAAAGGAGGTGGCTTACAAAACACTCGTTGAACCTATACTTGAGTATTGCTTATCAGTGTGGGATCCGTACCAGATGGGGTTGACGGAGGAGATAGGGAAGATCCAAAGAAGAGCGGCGCCTTTCGTTACAGGGTTATTTGGTAACCGTGATAGCGTTACGGAGATGTTTAGCAAACTCAAGTGGCAGACTCTGCAAGAGAGGCGCTCTGAATTGCGGTGTAGCTTGCTCGCCAGGTTTCGAGAGGGTGCGTTTCTGGATGAGGTATCGAATATATTGCTTCCCCCTACTTATACCTCCCGAGGAGATCACGAATGTAAAATTAGAGAGATTCGAGCGCGCACGGAGGCTTTCAGACAGTCGTTCTTCTCGCGAACCATGCGCGACTGGAACAGAAAAGGGAGGTAATGACAGTGGCACGTAAAGTGCCCTCCCGCACACATCGTTGGGTGGCTTGCGGAGTACAAATGTAGATGTAGATGTAGATGTAGGTAAGGGGGCAGAGTGAGCAGGGGTCGTACTTGGAGGCCTGGCCCCGGTGTCCGCGTCTCCTGAGAGGATAAGGGAGAGGCAGCGGGAAGGAAACATTGCACATGTATGTAATTTGTTTCTTTATTATTGTTAACAAGAATATATTATTTATTCATTTAATTTTAATGTCCCAAAAGAAAAATCATATGTGAAAAAGAAAGGAAAGAAATATAGGGCCGAAGTGACATTCTTGTCACTTCACTGGGAGTGATATCCTATCCATCGAAACAACGTAAACCTGGGACTCCCCACCGATTCGGGGGGATATGAAACATGCTGTCTAGAAAGTTCGCAAAATGTGTTTTATATTTAGAATGGCGTCGGATGATTTCGTGTTCTTCTAATAAATAATGCCAATAGTCCATGCTCGATATCAAGGTCCGCGAGAGCACGTAGTGCGATGCGTGTTCTCCAATCCAGCGGATTGCCGATGTTTTTTGTGAGGGGAAAAATACAGCGTCAAGGAAAAGTAAAGCGTCCGTCCTGACCGTGGATTCGTCGGTGCGTCGGAGGAGTGCCGTGATGCGTTGCGTCAGCCGCCAAACATCCTTTGCCTCACCGCACTGCAGAGAATGTCCGTCGGTGTCATGCATGCCACATATAAGGCAGAGCCGGGAGTCTTCCATCCGAATGTCGTACAATCGTTGGAGGTTGACTGTCTTGCGGTTGATCGCGCTGCTGTCGTGAGGGGAGGTATATGGACAGCTCGCCAAATCTGTCGCCAGTCTCGCGGCGGGTATTGAAGTTCGACAACATTGCTGCTGGGGATTCTTGTAGAAGGTATCTGTAACTGAACATAACTAAAATCAACAAAGAATCGCGCGACGCGAGAAAAAGAGGGCGATATTTTGCCTACCGTCACCGGCGGTTCAAAGGACGTGGGAAGCAGCACATCAAGGATCGCCGACGTGATGGCGTGTTGCCGTTGGTTCCAAGTTCGTAGGGTCGCTCGCAGGTATAGAGCTAGAGCCTTGTTCCGCACATCCGTGAGGTTAAGTCCTCCAGAATGGTGTGGGAGAGTTAAAGTCTCGTATTTGATCTTAAACAACATTCCTTTGCTGGCATAGTATGCAAAGGCCGCCATTAATCTAGCAGCAATACCATGTGGCATTGACAGTACCTGTGCCAGGTGCGGCAGTCGCGAGGCTAGATGAACATTAGTGTAGTCCACCCTTTGGAGCAGGTCGTGCGTTCGGAGTGAATTGTTGCGCATGAGCAGTCGGACGTGCTGGAGGAGACGTCGATAGCTCGCCCCGCTGATTGCGGTAGCGATCGGGTGGACAATACACCTAAGCATCGCAAAGTTCGCAAAATGTGATTTATATTTAGAGTGGCGTCGGATGATCGCAAACGGACTGTGCAGAGCGTCCAGCCCTCGACCCATTGCATAATTTTGGTTTTATTGATGTTGACCCTGCTTCCCGCAGCTACTCCGTACGTAGTAAGAAGGGTCACCACCTTACTTACTTCGTTCTCCGAGTATCGTCAAGTCGTCGGCATATCCACGACACGTGAAGGAGGTCGCACGGAGTCGGACGCCTGTTGGAGTCTGCATCAATGATTCGAGCGCTATTGTAAAAAGCGTAATCGACAAGTGAAATCCTGGCCTAACTGAGCTGCAAACAGGACCGTTCCTACCTCCCTGCCATTGACCCTCACCGTCGAAGAAGCGCAGCGCAGAAGGCGCATGAGGACAGTAATAAAATCCTGTGGTATCGCCATGAGCTCTCATGGTCGAGTCAACGACTCAGCTATGCCGGCACGGTAGCCCAGCAACACACCGAGTCAAAGAATCAACAATCAACTTGAACGGATGCGTTGTGACGTCCGGCCAAACGCAACGAACTATATCGGAAAAAAGGCTGCCGGAGGTAGACGCTTTTGTCTTAAGACTACGCTCTCAGGAAATTGTTAGTTTCCAGTTGCATCCGTTTAGAACGTTATTCTGTACAATATAGCTTCTCACTTCATGACTTAAAATCACAGGAAGTAGCATTGCAGTTTACAGAGGATCTGGCGGCGCTGATGCTCTTCCGAGGGACATGAACTTTGAGAGGTTCTCGACAAAACAGGCAGAAAGAATCCTACGCAACAACTCACTAAGATATTGCAAGGACAAGATAATCCCGCAACACTAATATGGAAAAGCACTGCAAGTCATACTGCACATCATTCTGTACGGACTCGCAGGCTAAACTAAGACATTTCTGCAGGCTTAGCACAAGTGTGGGGTTTTTGCATGGAGCAACGATCTACTCTGACGACTACTGTGCTACCCTCACGAACTTACGAAACGACCTAAGCGTGATCGTAACCACAAAAATACAAATGAACTTTTCCTTCTTCATGACAATGCAAGGCATCACACAACTCTACAAATCTGAGAGGAGCTCACATAACCTCTTTGTACTGTTCTTCCTGATCTACGCCAGCCTAGATCTCGCACCTTCCATTTGTTTGGCCCAATGAAGGAGGCACTATCCGGGAAGAATTACGGGGATAATGGGGACGTTTGTGAGGCATCAAGGCGTTGGCTGTACTATGCGGGCATACAGACCGTCAGCTTAACGTGGCATAATGTCGACGGACTGAAAGGAGATAATGTTGAAAACTAGGTTTTAGTACCCATAAGTGTAGGGAATAATATGGTGTATTGGAATGCCAAAAAAACCGAACCCGCTTTCAGAAAAAAACTGTTGTATTGATCAATAACTGCCCCTCGTAGATTTATTTCTATGCCTGTATGAGGTATAACTCCAGTGTGGGTATTTACTGTATGTAGTGAGTGGTTCAAATGGCTCTGAGCACTGTGGGACTTAACATCTATGGTCATCGGTCCCCGAGAACTTAGAACTACTTAAACCTAACTAACCTAAGGACATCACACAACACCCAGCCATCACGAGTCAGAGAAAATCCCTGATCCCGCCGGTAATCGAACCCGGGAACCCGGGCGTGGGAAGCGAGAACGCTACCGCACGACAACGAGTTGCTGGCTATGTAGTGAGTAATTTATTTATCTATCATATTCAGTTAACTAACAATTCCTAACAGTATTCATAACTAACAATAAATAATTCCAATACCAAAGGAAGCAGGTGTTGACAGATGTGAAAATTACCGAACTATCAATTTAATAAGACACGACTGCAAAATACTAACGCGAATTCTTTACAGACGAATGGAAAAACTAGTCGAAGCCAACCCCGGAGAAGATCAGTTTGGATTTCGTAGAAATACTGGAACACGTGAGGCAATACTGGCCTTACAACTTATCTTAGAAGAAAGATTAAGGAAAGGCAAACCTACGTTTCTAGCATTTGTAGACTTAGACAAAGGTTTTGACAATGTTGACTGGAATACTCTCTTTCAAATTCTAAGGTGGCAGGGGTAAAATACAGGGAGCGAAAGGCTATTTACAATTTGTACAGAAACCAGATGGCAGATATAAAGAGTCGAGGGACATGAAAGAGAAGCAGTGGTTGGGAAGGGAGTAAGACAGGGTTGTAGCCTCTCCCTGATGTTATTCAATCTCTATATTGAGCAAGCAGTGAGGGAAACAAAAGAAAAATCCATGGAGAAGAAATCAAGTTGGAGGTTTGCCGATGACATTGTAATTCTGTCAGATACAGCATATGACTTGGAAGAGCAGTTGAACGGAATGGATAGTGTCTTGAAAGGAGGATATAAGATCAACATCAACAAAAGCGAAACGAGGATAATGGAAAGTAGTCGAATGAAGTCGGTTGATGATGAGGGAATTAAATGAGGAAATGAGACACTTAAAGTAGTAAAGGAGTTTTGCTATTTCGGGAGCAAAATAACTGATGATGGTCGAAGTAGAAAGGATACAAAATGTAGACTGGCAATGGCAAGGAAAGCGTTTCTGAAGAAGAGAAATTTGTTAACATTGAGTATAGATTTAAGTGTCAGGAAGTCGTTTCTGAAAGTAATTGTATGGAGTGTAGCAATATATGGAAGTGAAACATGGACGATAAATAGTTTGGACAAGAAGAGAATAGAAGCTTTCGAAATATGGTGCTACAGAAGAATGCTGTAGATTAGATGGGTAGACCACATAACTAATGAGGAAGTATTGAATAGGACTGGGGAGAAGAGAAGTTTGTGGCACAAGTTGACTAGAAGAAGGGATAGGTTGGTAGGACATGTTCTGAGGCATCAAGGGATCACCAATTTAGTATTGGAGGGCAGCGTGGAGGGTAAAAATCGTAGAGGGAGAGACCAAGAGAGGATGTAGGTTGCAGGAGGTGCTGGGAGATGAAGAAGCTTGCACCGGATAGAGTAGCATGGAGAGCTGCATCGAACCAGTCTCAGGATTGAAGACCACAACAACAACATCATATTCAGTGGAATTGTACGAGCCATAGCTACTCAGTCACGGAACAAGTTTACCGACTGCTGACTAGAAAGTTTATTGACGCGGAAATTAACAAAATACAAAGAAATTGTATAAGATTATATGAATAAATTATCTTAGCGCTCGTTGCTTTGCTTTCGTAGATGGTATGGTTTCAACAGATTTTCTGTATTTTTTTTAAATTTTTTTAAAAAATAGAATTTTTATGTTGTTCACGAACTGAAACATCTTCTAAACGTTCTACGCTATTAAGGCCATAGCAGCATGTCTTTCTCGAATGCACTTACGCCCAAAAAGCGAGTCTGGTAGCTGGAGTTCAAGGTTTTTGGTAATCATGACTTTTGCGTTCTTGTGGTGCTATTTCCATATAACTTTCATCCCATAGAACATATATCTTTATATCTAATCGAAAAGTGAAACAACAATTTTCATAGATTTGGCAGTAAAATTTTATGAAGTAATAAAATATTTTTTTTAAAAAGTTATCCCCTATTTCACATCCTTACAGACTGAATTTCCAAAAATAGTGAAAACGATTTTTTTCATTTTTAGCTGAGTAGTCAGATATGAATTTTCATAGATGTAGTGTGAGAAGCTCTCTAGTAATTCTTTAATAATGATTTATTTACAAAAAGTTTTCACCATTACTTTACGCCCCTAGTGGCTGAATTTCCAAAAACGCTGGACACATATTTCTTTTTTCTTTTTTTTAAAATTTTTGTCTGAGAATCGAAACACCAATATTAAATTGCCTTAATAGCTACAAATTTTCAAAAAACGTTTCATCCTCTATTTCACCACCTTAGGGTGGAATTTCGATGCATCCCTTCTTAAACGAAACCTGCAGTATAAGCTTAACACCCTTCCCATACCTCAGGTTTCCATCCTTAGCGGTTTTGGGCTAGACAATGAGGAGTCATAAAGGACATTGTCCTTTACATACATACATCAAAATAAGTTTCGCATCAACCCGTTTCCCAGAACTCCTCAAGATAGACGTTGACTGTGGATATCGTATCACAGATACAGTCCCTTTGACAGTTCAGAGATGTCACTAAATCCGCCCAAAGATGTAAACAACCATGCATGAGCAGCGCCTATTAGACGGAAGGGGTCCGACAACCGATCAGTTCCAGTCATTCCACCAGGAAGGTGGTATACGTCTCGTGTTGTCTGTAGTTCAACCATGCCTAGACGGTCATTACTGCGGTCCGATCGCGTCCGCATAGTTACTTCGTGCCAGGAGGGGCTCTCAACAAGGGAAGTGTCCAGGCATCTCGGAGTGAAGCAAAGTCATGTTGTTCGGACATGGAGGAGATACATATGCAAGCACTCGGATTAGGTTTTTAAGTTGGTAACGGTACGTAGCGCTCTGTATGAAAATCACTGACTGTGCTGTGTGCAGTCTGTGGCTGGTTGGCATTGCTGGAATATTCACCATTGTAGTGTTGGGCAGTTAGATGTGAACGGCGCGTATCGTTGCGCTGTTGGAGGTGAGCCGCCAGCAGTGGTGGATGTGTGGAGAGAGATGGCAGAATCTTGGGAGCGGACGATCTAGACATGTGTCCATCAGAAAGAGTAAATTTGTAATATTGGATACCATAATCGAAATCTTTCATCTGCTAACTATGCCTATCAGTAGTTAGTGACTTCAGTAGTTAGAATCTTATTTAGCTGGAAGTATTGGCGCCCGCTGCATTCCAGCAGTTCAAGTAACGAAGATTTTTCTGAGCTAAGTGATTCATGAAAGATATAGGTTAGTTTTAGTCAGGGCCATTCTTTTGTAAGGATTATTGAAAGTGAGATTGCGTTGCGCTAAAAATATTGCGTGTCAGTTTATTGATGATCAGAATAAGTAAAGAGAGAAATGTCTGAGTACGATCAGTTTTGCTCAGCTGTTTGAAAATCAAATAACGTAAGGGGTTTATCAGCACAGTAATTCATAAATTTTTCTAAGGGGACGTTTCATAGAGAGACAGGAACTGTCGATAATATGCAAATGGTTAGCTTTTCAGAGCATTCACACAAGGTTGGCGCCAGTGGCGACACCTACAACGTACTGACGAGAGGAAAGTTTCCAACCGATTTCTCATACACAAACAGCAGTTGACCGGTGATGCCTGGTGAAACGTTGTTGTGATACCTCGTGTAAGGAGGGGAAATGCGTTCCATCACGTTTCCGACTGTGATAAAGGTCGGATTGTAGCCTATCGCAATTGCGGTTTATCGTATCGCAACATTGCTGCTCGCGTTGGTCGAGATCCATTGACTATTAACAGAATGTAGAATCGGTGGGTTCAGGAGGGTGATACGGAACGCAGTGCTGGATCCCAACGTCCAGTCGAGACGACAGGCACCTTATCCGCATGGCTGTAACGGATCGTGCAGCCACGTCTCCATCCCTGAGTCAACAGATGGGGACGTTTGCAAGACAACAACCGTCTGCACGGACAGTTCGACGACGTCTGCAGTGGCATGGACTATCAACTCGGAGACCATGGGTTGACGCTGCATCACAGACAGGAGCACCTACGATGGTGTACTCAACGATGAACCTGGGTGCAGGAATGGCAAAACGTCATGTTTTTGGATGAATACAGGTTCTGTTTACAGCATCATGATGGTTGCATCCATGTTTGGCGACATCGCGGTGAACGCACATTGGAAGCGAGTATTCGTCATCGCCATAGTGGCGTATAACCCGGCGTGATGGTATGGGGTGCCATTGGTTACACGTCTCGGTCACCTCTTGTTCACATTGACGACAATTTGAACAGTGGACGTTACATTTCAGATGTGTCACGACCCGTGGCTCCACCCTACATCCGATCCATGCGAAACCCTACATTTCAGCAGGATAATGCACGACTGCATGTTGGAGGTCCCGCACAGGCCTTTCTGGATACAGAAAATATTCGACTGCTGCCCTGGCCAGCACATTCTCCAGATCTCTCACCAAATGAAAACGTCTGGTCAGTGGTGGCCGAGCAACTGGCTCGTCACAATACGCCAGCCATTACTCTTGATGAACTGTGGTATCGTGTTGAAGCTGCATGGGTTGTTGAAGTTGGCCATCCAAGCTCTATTTGACTCAATGCCCAGGCGTATCAAGGCCGTTGTTACGGCCAGAGGTGGTTGTTCTGCGTACTGATTTCTCAGGATCTATGCACCCAAATTGCGTGAAAATGTAATCAGATGTCAGTTCTAGTATAATATATTTGTCAAGTGAAGACTCGTTTATCATCTGCATTTCTTCTCGCTGTAGCAATATATACTGAAGCGCCAAAGAAACTGGTATAGGCATGCGTATTCAAGTACAGAGATACGTAAACAGGAAGAATATGGCACTGCGGTCGGCAATGCCTCTATAAGACAAGTGTCGGGCGCAGTTGTTAGATGGGGGACTGCTGCTACAATGCCAGGTCTTCACGATTCAAGTATGTCTGAACGTGGTGTTATAGTCGGTGCACGAGCGATTGGAAACAACTCCTAGTTAGCGATGAAGCGGGGATTTTCCCGTACGATTATTTCACGAGTGTACCATGAAAATCAGGAATCCCGTACAACATCGAACTCCGACATTGCTGCAACCGGGAAAAGATTCTGCAAGAACGGAACCAGCGACATCTGAAGAGAATCGTTCAACCCCTTCCGCAAATTCCTGCAGACTTCCATGCTGGGCCATCAACAAGTGTCAGCGTTCCAGCCATTCAACGAAATATCATGGATATAGGCCTTCGGAGCCGAAGGCCCACTCGTGTACACCTGATGATATTTAACTGTTGATGACTGGAAACATGTTGTCTGGTCGGACGAGTCTCGTTTCAAATTGTGTCAAGAGGATGGACGTGTACAGGTTTGGAGAAAACTTCAATAAGCCCAGGACCCTGTATGTCAGCATGGGACTTTTGACACTGGTGGAGGCTGTGTAATGCCGGCCGCGGTGGCCGTGCGGTTCTAGGCGCTACAGTCCGGAACCGCCTGACTGCTACGGTCGCAGGTTCGAACCCTGCTTCGGGCATGGATGTTTGTGATGTACTTAGGTTAGTTTAAGTAGTTCTACCTTCTAGGGGACTGATGACCTCAGCTGTTAAGTCCCATAGTGCTCAGAGCCATTTGAACCATTTCTGGCTGTATAATAGTATCGGGTGTGTGCAGTTGGAGTGATATGCGACCCTTGATACGTCTAATTGCGACAAGTGACACGTACGTAAGCATCCTGTCTGATCACCTGCATCCATTTATGTCCACTGTGCATTCCAGAGGCCTTGGGAAATTCAAGCAGGACACTGCGACACCCCACACTCCCATAATTGCTACAGAGGGGCTACAGGAACACTCTTCTGAGTTTAAAGACTTGCGCTGACCACCAAACTCCATAGACATGAACATTATTGAGCATATCTGGGACTCCTTGCAACGTGCTGCTGAGAAGAGATCTCCACCCCCGGGCACTCTTACGGATTTACGGCCAGCCCTGCGGGATTCATGGTATCAGTTGCCTGCAGCACTAGTCATTAGTCGAGTCCAGGCCACTTCTGCGTGTTCGTTGGGTCCTACACCAAGATATTAGGCAGGTGGTCCATTGATAGTGACCGGGCCAAGTAGCTCACGAAATAAACGCCAATCGACGAAAAAACTACGAAGAACGAAACCCGTCTAGCTTGAAGGGGGAAACCAGATAGCGCTATGGTGGGCCCGGTAGATGGCACTACCATAGGTCAAACGGGTATCAAATGCGTTTTTTAAAATAGGAACCCCCATTTCTTTTATTACATATACGTATAGCACATAATGAAGTATGAACGTTTTAGAAGGACCACTTTTTTCGCTTTGTAATAGATGGCGCGGTAATAGTCACAAGCGAATAAGTACGTGGTATCACGGTATTTGCTTCGTGATACATTACCAGAATTAAAAAGGATCATTTACTAATTGCGGAAAAGGTAGATGTCGTGTTGATGTATGGCTATTGTGATTAAAATGCTATGTGTGTGCTATGCGTGTGCTATGTATGCTGCTCGGTGTCCTGGACGACATCGTCCAAGTGTCCAGACCGTTATTTAAGGAAACAAGTGAAACGTCCACCACGACCTGCAACAACTAATGATGCCCAAATAGGTGTTTTAGCTGCTGTCGCGGCTAATCCGCAAATCGGTAGCAGACAAATTTCGCGGGACTCTGAAATCTCAAAAATGTCGGTGTTGAGAATGCTACATCAACATCGATTGCACCCGTACCATATTTCTATGCACCAGGAATTGAATGGCGACGACTTTGAACGTCGTGTACAGTTCTGCCACTGGGCACAAGAGAAATCACGGGACGATGACAGATTTTTTTCACGTGTTCTATTTAGCGACGAAGCGTTATTCAACAACAGCGGTAACGTAAACCGACATAATATGCGCCATTGGGCAACGGAAAGTCTACGATGGCGGCGACAAATGGAACATCAGCGACCTTGGCGGCATTATGGGAGGAAGGATAGTTGGCCCCCATTTTATCGATGGCACTAAAAATGGCTCAATGTATGCTGATTTCCTAAGTAATGCTCTACCGATGTTACTACAAGATGTTTCACTGCATGACATAATGGCGATGTACTTCGATTTGATGGATGTCCGGCACATAGCTCGCGTGCAGTTGAAGCGGTATTGAATAGCGTATTTCATGACAGGTGGATTGGTCGTCGAAGCACCGTAGCATGTCCCGCAAGTTCACCAGATCTGAATTCCGGGAATTTCTTTATGTGAGGAAAGTGATCGATATTTGCTATCGTGATGCAGCGACAACGCCTAAAGACATACGTCAGCGCATTGTCAATGCATGTGCAAAGAATACGGAAGGCGGACTACTACCTGTTGAGAGGAACATCATTATACGTATTGCCAAATACGTTGAGGTTGACGGACATCATTTTGAGCATTTATTGCATTAATGTGGTATTTACAGGTAATCACGCTGTAACAGGATGCGTTCTCATAAATGATAAGTTCCCACTGGAACAACCGAAATAAAATGTTCAGACGTACCTACGTTCAGTATTTTAATTTTAAAAACCTACCTGTTACCAACTGTTGGTCTAAATTGTGAGCGATATGTTTGTGACTATTACAGTGCCATCTATCTCAAAGCGAAAAAGTGACCCAATTAAAACATTCATATTTCCTTACGTACGACACGAATATGTAATTAAAAATGTGGGTTCCTACTTTAAAATAAACAGTTGATGTCCGTTTGACCTATGGCAGCGCCATCTAGCGGGCCAACCATAGAGCTATCTGGTTTGCCCCTTCAAGCGAGATGAGTATCGTTCTTTGTATTATTTTCGTTTGACGCGTATTTCGTGTGATATTTGGATCGGTCACGATCAAATATATATATATATATATATATTGGTCATCAGTCTACTGACTGGTTTGATGCGGCCCGCCACGAATTCCTTTCCCGTCCTAACCTCTTCATCTCAGAGTAGTACTTGCAACCTACGTCCTCAATTATTTGCTTGACGTATTCCAATCTCTTTTTTCCTCTACAGTTTTTGCCCTCTACAGTTCCCTCTAGTACCATGGAAGTCATTCCCTCATGTCTTAGCAGATGTCCTATCATCCTGTCCCTTCTCCTTATCAGTGTTTTCCACATATTCCTTTCCTTTCCTCTCCGATTCTGCATAGAATCTCCTCATTCCTTACTTTATCAGTCCACCTAATTTTCAACATTCGTCTATAGCACCACATCTCAAATGCTTCGATTCTCTTCTGTTCCGGTTTTCCTACAGTCCATGTTTCACTACCATACAATGCTGTACACCAGATGTACATCCTCAGAAATTTCTTCCTCAAATTAAGGCCGGTATTTGATATTAGTGGACTTCTCTTGGCCAGAAATGCCTTTTTTGCCATAGCGAGTCTGCTTTTGATGTCCTCCTTGCTCCGTCCGTCATTGGTTATTTTACTGCCTAGGTAGCAGAATTTCTTAACTTCATTGACTTCGTGACCATCAATCCTGATGTTAAGTTTCTCGCTGTTCTCATTTCTACTACTTCTCATTGCCTTCGTCTTTCTCCGATTTACTCTCAAACCATACAGTGTACTCATTAGACTGTTCATTCCGTTCAGCAGATCATTTAATTCTTCTTCACTTTCACTCAGGATAGCAATGTCGTCAGCGAATCGTATCATTGATATCCTTTGACCATGTATTATAATTCCACTCATGAACCTTTCTTTTATTTCCATCATTGCTTCCACGATGTACAGATTGAAGAGTAGGGCGAAAGGCTACAGCCTTGTCCTACACCCTTCTTAATACGAGCACTTCGTTCTTGATCGTCCACTCTTATTATTCCCTCTTGGTTGTTGTACATATTGTATATGACCTGTCTCTCCCTATAGCTTACCCCTACTTTTTTCAGTATCTCAAACAGCTTGCACCATTTTATATTGTCGAACGCTTTTTCCAGGTCGACAAACCCTATGAACGTGTCTTGATTTTTCTTTAGCCTTGCTTCCATTATTAGTCGTAACGTCAGAATTGCCTCTCTCGTGCCTTTACTTTTCCTAAAGCCAAACTGATCGTCACCTAGCGCATTCTCAATTTTCTTTTCCATTCTTCTGTATATTATTCTTGTAAGCAGCTTCGATGCATGAGCTGTTAAGCTGATTGTGCGATAATTCTGGCACTTGTTAGCTTTTGCCGTCTTCGGAATTGTGTGGATGATGCTTTTCCGAATGTCAGATGGTATGTCGCCAGACTCATATGATTTTAGAAATTCTGATGGAATGTTATCTATCCCTTCTGCCTTATTTGACCGTAAGTCCCCCAAAGCTCTTTTAAATTCCGATTCTAATACTGGATCCCCTATCTCTTCTAAATCGACTCCTGTTTCTTCTTCTATCACATCAGACAAATCTTCACCCTCATAGAGGCTTTCAATGTATTCTTTCCACCTATCTGCTCTCTCCTCTGCATTTAACAGTGGAATTCCCGTTGCACTCTTAATGTTACCACCGTTGCTTTTAATGCCACCAAAGGTTATTTTGACTTTCCTGTATGCTGAGTCTGTCCTCCCGACAATCATATCTTTTTCGATGTCTTCACATTTTTCCTGCAGCCATTTCGTCTTAGCTACCCTGCACTTCCTATTTATTTCATTCCTCAGCGACTTGTATTTCTGTATTCCTGATTTCATCAATCAAAGGAAGTATTTCTTCTGTTACCCATGGTTTCTTCGCAGCTAACTTCTTTGTACCTATGTTTTCCTTCCCAACATCTGTGATGGCCGTTTTTAGAGATGTCCATTCCTCTTCAACTGTACTGCCTACTGCGCTATTCCTTATTGCTGTATCTATAGAGTTAGAGAACTTCAAACGTATCTCGTCATTCATTAGAACTTCCGTATCCCACTTCTTAGCGTACTGATTCTTCCTGACTAATGTCTTGAACTTCAGCCTACTCTTCATCACTACTATATTGTGATCTGAGTCTATATCTGCTCCTGGGTACGCCTTACAACCCAATCTCTGTCTGACCATGATGTAGTCTAATTGAAATCTTCCCGTATCTCCCGGCCTTCTCCAAGTATACCTCCTTTTCTTGTGACTCTTGAACAGGGTATTCGTTATTACTAGCTGAAACTTGTTACAGAACTCAATTAGTCTTTCTCCTATTTCATTCCTTGTCCCAAGCCCATATTCTCCTGTAACCTTTTCTTCTACTCCATCCCCTACAACTGCATTCCAGTCGCCCATGACTATTAGATATTCGTCCCCCTTTACATACTGCATTACCCTTTCAATATCCTCATACACTTTCTCTATCTGTTCATCTTCAGCTTGCGACGTCGGCATGCATACCTGAACTATCGTTGTCGGTGTTGGTCTGCTGTCGATTCTGATTAGAACAACCCGGTCACTGAACTGTTCACAGTAACACACCGTCTGCCCTACCTTCCTATTAATAACGAATCCTACACCTGTTATACCATTTCCGCTGCTGTTGATATTACTCGATACTCATCTGACCAAATCCTTGTCTTCCTTCCACTTCACTTCTCTGACCCTTACTATATCTAGATTGAGCCTTTGCATTTCCCTTTTCAGATTTTCTAGTTTCTCTACCACGTTCAAGATTCTGACATTCCACGCCCCAACTCGTAGAATGTTATCCTTTCTCTGATTATTCAATCCTTTTCTCATGGTAACCTCCGCCTTGGCAGTCCCCTCCGGAGAGATCCGAATGGGGGACTATTCCGGAATCTTTTGCCAATGGAGAGAACATGACACTTCTTCAACTAAAGGCCACATGTCCTATGGATACACGTTACGTGTCTTTAATGCAGTGGTTTCCATTGCCTTCTGCATCCTCATGTCGTTGATCATTGCTGATTCTTCCGCCTTTAGGGGTAATTTCCCACCCCTAGGTCAAGAGAGTGCCGTGAACCTCTATCCGCTCCTCCGCCCTCTTTGACAGGGCCGTTGGCAGAATGAGTCTGACTTCTTATACCGGAAGTCTTCGGCCACCAATGCGGATTATTTATCAAAATTTAGGGAGTGGCGGGGATCGAACCCGGGACCGAAGACGTTTTGATTATGAATCTAAGACGCAACGGTATGGCCAAAATTTCAGGAAAGTCTCCACCTCCACAAATAAAGAACAGATATTACGTGCTCATGTGTCCGACAACGCTTAATTTCCATGTTGGAGCTCATTTTAGTTTCTTCCACCTACGCTCAATGGAGCACGTTCATTGTTGGAGCACGTTGGAGCAGAGATTTCATACAGATACTCTACCTGTGCTGCTAGAACATGTGCCTTTACAAGTACGACACAACATGTGGTTTATGCACGATGGAGCTACTGCACATTTCAGTCGAAGTGTTCGTACGCTTCTCAAAAACAGATACGGTGACCGATGGATTGATAGAGGCGGACCAATTCCATGGCCTCCACGCTCTCCTGACCTCAACTCTCTTGACTTTCGCCGGCCGCGGTGGTCTCGCGGTTAAGGCGCTCAGTCCGGAACTGTGCGACTGCTACGGTCGCGGGTTTGAATCCTGCCTCGGGCATGGATGTGTGTGATATCCTTAGATTAGTTAGGTTTAAGTAGTTCCAAGTTCTAGGTGACTGATGACCACAGATGTTAAGTCCCATAGTGCTCAGAGCCATTTGAACCATTTTTGATCTTGACTTTCATTTATGGGGGCATTTGAAAGCTCTTGTTCACGCAATCACGGTACCAAATGTAGAAACTCTTCCTGCTCGTATTGTGGACGGCTGTGATACAATACGCCATTCTTCAGGGCTGCATCAGCGCATCAGGGATTCAATGCGACGGAGGGTGGATGGATGTATCCTCGCTAACGGAGGACATTTTGAACATTTCCTGTAACAAAGTGTCTGAAGGCACGCTGGTACTTCCTGTTGCTGTGTGTTTCCATTCCATGAGTAATGTGATTTGAAGAGAAGTAATAAAATGAGCTCGAACATGGAAGGTAAGCGTTTCCGGACAGATGCTCATATAACATATTTTCTTTCTTTGTGTGTGAGGAATGTTTCCTGAAACTTTGGCAATACCTTTTTGTAACACCCTGTATATATAGACATATTTAAGAACAACATTACATCTACTATTAGACAGATGTACTAGTTTCTTTAGCATATACAGGGTGGTCAGAAAATGTGTGAAATGGTTGTAGGGATGTTACAGGGCAGGTTGTACTGAGACGTAAATGTTAAGAAAGAAATTCGATACGTTGTTCCGTTTCCGAGTTATTTAACATAGAATGTAGTTAATCGGGGCGTCGCGCGCTGGCATTCAAGCGGCCTGCCAGGGGCGGTGTTGCCCTACGAGTGCTTTTTCTCGTTAGCTGAAACTTGAATTGACGCGCGTGACGATTTGATTGGCTCACTTCAATGCTAAATAACTCGGAAACGGCGCAACGTATCGAATTTTTTTTGTAGCATTTATATCTCAGTACAATCTGCCCTGCAACATTCCTACAAGCGTTTCAGACATTTTCTGTCCACAGTGTATATTTGCATATTTGAGAGCACACATTACATTGACTACTGGAGACAAATTCCGAACCTTTACCTTGACCGACAGCGATGCTGCAAAATCAGTGGCCGATGTCAGCCCCGTACGAATCCACGGCTGCCACTCCCCTGCCCGTGGCACCCCCTGCCGCCACGGCACCCCGGCCTGTGCTGTTTATTTATCGGCAGGCGGCTCCCCCAGTAATCCGCCTGCAGCTGGGCCGGGGCTCTGCTGGGCACACGCAGCTGGGGCCGCACGGCCGACAATTTTTCCGGATTGCACGGACAGCCGGCGTGACCGCACCGCGCGATTGCACACACAGCGCATTCGGCGTGATGAATGCTTCGTGGGGATAACCGGGACAGCTTCCTCCATATTGGCCCTCTCTTACCGATTGCTCCCCATTCGTATAATTTTATAATGCGAAATCTTGTGCGATTGTTTTCTCACCTTACGGTAGAGTATCTTACTTTACAACTGCCACTAGTTTTAAAAGGACAACGATAATACAAAGCATAATATTATTACACCAGTACGTCGTAGTTCCAACACAATATTGACACTCAAAAGGAAAGGTAGAAGCTAGAGACAACACGGGTAGGCCCAATTGCAGAACTAGAAAGCTTGAATGTCAACTTCTTCAATGGGCAGCTGCGTGGTACATAGTTCAACTCCACTAGCCAAAATGAATAACACATTGCTCAGCGTCCTGTGTAGAAGACCGTGGGCCAGTGATGCCTCAAGAACTTGCAATAACAGGCCCGCTTCCTCACTCCGAGCAACATACACCGGTCAAATCCAGCTAACTCCTCACAAACACAAGTTTCACCGTCTGAGCAGCGACACGTACCGGCTATTCCGAAACCAAAACCCAGCCTGACCGCGAGCCCACCATCACCACCACCGGCCAACGAGGCAAAGGTAAGTAACGCCAGAGGGAAACAATCGATCCAGGTGAATCGAATGGAGAAAGCAACTGTCGCCGGCTCTTCCCCACGTATCAATAACATCCCTAGAGTGCAATACTTTTTTTCTGGACGTAGTAAGCGGACAGTATCATTGATCATTTACGAAATCTATTTCAAAAAAAGATATTAATAGTATGCACAATAACATACTTGACTGACGTACAGATTTACATTGAGATCGCAAACGACATGGTGAAACGTCCCCTTAGAACAATTATACACGATTGTGCTTAAACTGACACACAATATTTTTAGCGCAACGCAATCTGACTTTCAATAATCCCCACAAAAGAATGGCCCTGACTAACATTAACCTATACCTTTCACAAATCACTTACCTCACCAAAAATCTTCGTTACTCGAACTACTGCAATACAGCGAGGACCACTACTGCCAGCTAAATAAAAGATTCAAACTACGGAAGGCACTAACTACTGATAGGCATAGTTAGCAAATGAAAGATTTTAATAGAGAACAAACACTGTATTTACATTAATAGTCATAATATATATAGCAGTTCATGACATCCAGTCTTACAAATTTCAAAACTCCGCCATCTCTCTCCCCACATCCACCACTGCTGGCGGCACACATCCAACTGCGCAACGCTACGCGCTGTTAACAACCATCTGCCCAACACTACAACAGCAGACAACAATGCAAACTGCACACGGCACTACCAGTGTAACAGTGATTTTCATACAGAGCGCTATGTGGCGTTACCAATAAAAAAACCTAAACAGCCTACTTACAATGGGATAGCAATATGCACATTCACAGGTGTCGGTAGCTTCACGTACACTATGTATAAAAGGGCAGTGCATTGACGGGGCTGTCATTTGTATTCAAGTAATTCATCTGAGAAATATTCGACGCGATTAAGGCCCAACGACGGATTTTAACAGATTTTCAACGCGAAATGGTAGTTGGAGCTAGAAGCGTCGTAGACTCCATTTCTAAAATCGTTAGGAAACGCAGTATTCCTCAATCCACAGTATCAGGAGTGTGTCGAGAATACAAAAATTCAAGCATAACCACTAACACTGAAAAAAAAAGAAGTTCAAATGGTTGTGAGCACTGTGGGACTTTACGTCTGAGGTCATCATCCCCAAGAACTTAGAACTACTTAAACCTAAATAACCTAAGGACATCACACACATCCATGCCCGAGGTAGGATTAGAACCTGCGACCGTAGCGGTCGCGCGGTTCCAGACTGAACCTCCTACAACCGCTCGGCCACAACGGCCGGCTCACACTAAAACCTCCAGATTTCAGACACTCGGATCGGTACCAAACGTTGTATGTCGTTGCGGTATGAACTAAAACACCGATTTAGTTTATGCTGAACATGTGTAATCCGTAATTAAAAGTATCAGCAGAGCTACGGCGCACAGGAGAAAGGTATGTGTGAGTATTGTAAATTTCGCGTGGGTGAGAAGGTAGAGCCATCAGTCGGCGTACCCAAAGTCCCGCGTTCATACCCCAGTGTTGATAATTCTTTTTTAACTCTTTACGAGCGAAACGGTTATATGGGTGAACATTTTCTGACGTGTAGAAGGATTTTTCGGAGTTTGTAGCAATGTTTTTGTAGTAGGCTGCTTTCGCTTCTTAGTTGAATATTATGCAATTATTATTAAAAAAATGGTTCTATTGCGTCTGAGCACTATGGGACTTAACGTCTGAGGTCATCAGTCCCCTAGAACCTAGAACTATTTAAACCTAACTAACCTAACGACATCACACACATCCATGCCCGAGGCAGGATTCGAACCTGCGATCGTAGCAGTCACACGGTTCCAGACTGAAGCGCCTAGAACCGCTCGGCAACACCGGCCGTCCACTTATTGATATAATTTTCTTTATTAGTAATTATTATTACTGTTACTTCCGTACGTGTGATGCAATTCTTTCTTTCTTTTTCTCTTATAATTTTGTATTCTGTGAAACTACAGATGTACCCTATAGCTTAACTACTTTCAAAGAAACGAAGCAAAAGCAGACCGCCAATAGAACTTTGCTGTAAGCTCCAAACAGCCCTTTTACATGTCATACATACGTTGTCCCGTATAAAACGTTCACGCATAATACACTAACAAAAAAAATTCGTCGTTGGGATTTGAACCCGGGAGCGCTGTACCAACTCCCCACGGAAGGAACATGTGCCAGGTACTCACACTTCTGCTTTTTATGGGCTTCATAGTTTTGGTGTTACTTTTAATTAACGTTTACGCACGTTGTACTGCACGACGGCACATAGTACTAACTAAATCGGTGTTTCGGTTGATGCTCTATCGACACACAACGTATGGTACCGATCTGAGTGTCTGATATATGGAGGTTTGGGTGTCAGCACCGACAACGGAGTCGCCAACGGCCTTTACTTAACGACCGAGAGCAGAGGCGTTTCCGTAGGGTTGACATTGCTAACAGACAAACAGCGTTGCGTGAAATAACCGCAGAAATAAATGTACGAAGAACGACGAACGTATCTATTAGGACAGTGCTATGAAATGTGGCGTTAATGGGCTATGACAGCAGACGAGCGACGCAGTGTCTTTGCTAGCAGAACGACATTGCTTGCAACGCCTCTCCTGGGTCCTTGACCGTATCAATTTGACCCCAGGCAACTGGAAAACGGTAGCCTGGTCAAATGTGTCCCGTTTTCAATTGGTAGAAGCTGATAGTGGGGTTCAAATGTGGCGCAGACCACCTGAAGCCATGAATACAATTTGTCAACAAGGGACTATGCAAGATGGTGTTTACATCTAACGGACTGAGTCCTCTGGTCCAAGTGAACTACTTGGAGACCATCTGCAGGCATTAATGGGATGGACTATGTCCTCTGGTCCAACTGCAGGCATTAATTGTCTTCATGTTCCCAAGAAAAGATGGAATTTTTATGGAAGACAATGCGCTTGTCGCTGGGTCACAACTGTTCGCGACTGGTTTCAAGAACATTCTGGACAGTTTGAGCGAATGACTTTGGCCATCAAGATCGCCCGAGGTGCATCTAACATTTATGGGACATAATCGAGACGTAAATGCAGGCACGATATCTTTGCACCGGTAAGCCTTTCGCCGTTATCTACCGCTATAGAGGCAGCATCGCTCAGTACTTCTGCAGGGGTCTTCCAACGACTTGTTGAGTCCATGCCACGTCGAGTTGCTGCAGTACGCCGAGCAAAACGAGGTCCGACACGATGTTAGGAGGTGTCCCATGGTTTTTGTCACCTCAGTGTACTGTGACGTTTCGTCCATGTATGCAGGAGTATTATTTGGCTGTGTAAATGTCCACTAAATGTTTATATAAAGCGTTAGCATTAAAACAACTCCTCTACAGGATCTTTCAACAGCTCCAAGATTACGTTGCAATATGAGGCTACTGAGAAATTTGATATTTACACTGTGCTGCTCAACACATGTAGACACTCACAAATAGTTGTTAACAGAGCGTTTCCATTGTCAAAATTAAAATGTAATCTTGGAGAAATACATAGTGAAATACATAGTGAAAGAATCTGATGATATAGTAATCGATGCTGTTTCTGACGACTTTGGGGGAATCACTTTTTATCGCTTTGTGCACCAACCTCGCTGATGTATTAATTAGTATATGAGGAAGCAATAATGTAAAGAAAAAAAGACGGCATCAGGATTTAACGGCGCTTAAACGTGGATTTCAGAAGAGTGCAGCAGATACTCGGATTGGGCAATGAAGGGAGGGAAATCAGCTGTGTCCAACAGGAGGAATTCACTCTACACGGTGCACGGATACGATTTCAATTCTTAATTGGAATGGCCAGACAAAGACTTAAATCATCGCCCTCTTGGATACGAGTCGAACTGCGGTAACTCGATAACGGGGAGACAATTATTGAACTATATGAAGAAAAATGTAAATTAGTTACAAACTACAGCTTGCACACACTTTATCCAACACGAAAATGTCACTGTATGTATTAGAATTTACATAGTGACCCTTGCCATCATTGGCGATGATGTGGCGCAGACGAATAGTGAAATTCTGCATGATACGCTAAATTGGTTGGTTGGTTGGTTTGGGGAAGACCAGACAGCGAGGTCATCGGTCTCATCGGATTAGAGTAGGAAGGGGAAGGAAGTCGGCCGTGCCCTTTGAAAGGAACCATCCCGGCATTTGCCTGGAGCGATTTAGGGAAATCACGGAAAACCTAAATCAGGATGGCCGGACGTGGGATTGAACCGTCGTCCTCCCGAATGCGAGTCCAGTGTCTAACCACTGCGCCACCTCGCTCGGGCCGGCCGCGGTGGTCTCGCGGTTCTAGGCGCGCAGTCCGGAACCGTGCGACTGCTACGGTCGCAGGTTCGAATCCTGCCTCGGGCATGGATGTGTGTGATGTCCTTAGGTTAGTTAGGTTTAAGTTGTTCTAAGTTCTAGGGGACTGATGACCATAGCAGTTGAGTCCCATAGTGCTCAGAGCCATTTGAAGCATTTGAACCTCGCTCGGTGATACGCTGAATTGTCTGGACATCGACGCTGTTGATGACCTCCTGAATGGCTGGTTTCAGCTCAGCTATGGTGTTGAGGTTATTGCTGTACACCTTGTCTTTAATGTAGCTCCACAAAAAGGAGTCTCATGTGTTCAGATCCGGAGAATATAGAGGCCAATCGAGGCCCATGCCAGGTTCCTCTGGGTGTCCCAGAGTCAAAGTGCTCCTGTAGAACATCACTCTCCTGCTTTGATGGGGCCGATCTCCGTCTTAAATGAACCGCATCTTGTCGCTATTAGCATCACTTTGGATAATGGGGATGAAACCACCTTCCAAAACCTTCACGTACCGTTCGGTAATCATCGTGCCATCAAGGAATATCGAATCGATTATTCCATGACTGGACATTGCACAACAGACCGTCACCCGTTGAGGGTGAAGATTCTCGATCGCGAAATGCGGATTCTCAGTCCCCAAATTCCGCACTTTTGCTTATTGAGGAACCCATTCAAATGAAAGTGGGTTTCATCGCTGAACCAAACCATACCGCGCATACCAATTCCCATCATGCCCTATAGCCAGCAGCGCTGTTTGAACGCCCTAACGCAAACTCTTCAGTATTTATCACTATTTTATTTCATGTAGTTAATTAATTGTCACCCTGTGTGTTCTCCCTTGCAAATAAGACAGAAAGTCCTCACCTTTGTGAGTTCTTCAGAAACATAACCTGCACTGAAGGAAGGTATAACGTTCATCAGCTATGCAAAGCTGTAAAATATTAGCTGAACAGGTATCAATAGGGTGCATGGATCTTTTAATTTGTTTTAAGCTGAGAAAGACAGTCGATTTTATCAGATGCGGCTGTGAGTAATAAATGAAGTAAATCACTTACACTGAAAAATACCGTCTAGATTGTCAGTTTTTTCCTACGTACATTTTCTGTAACAACCTTCCTTCAGTTGCAGAAATGGAAGAGGGAAAGCACTGTTTTACGTAATCTATACACTGTTGCGGCACACACATTCCATCTAGTAGCTAGTTTAAGATTGTAACTCAGACTTTATGTTGAGAGAACTCCACTTTTCATCAGCAACTAAACATTTGGATTAACGCACATGGTTTTGAACAATTTTCAGTTCTCGTGCAAATACTATGCAGATCATCATTTTGGACTGTAAAGTTTACGCTCTCCCAAACAAAGTCTCAGCTCTCACTAAAAAAATGGGAAATTCTTGTAGACATCATCCATGACTAATCATAAACTCTTAATGATAAATAATATTCTCATAAAAATCATTGTTACTCAATGAAAGTGCCTAGCGCCTTTGGCTGCATGACTTCACGTCACTAGTGCAGACTCTTCTCTGTTCACGTGCGAAACTCCTCTTCCAATAACAAATAGCGTCAAAGATCTCTTCTCTGGCATAATGATGCAGTAGCCAAGCAGTACCGTTTTTTCGTCTGCAGACCAATCCTGAGAGGCTAAAAAAATAAATAAAATGTAAAAAAACCACTTTTGAATCAAAATAGACAAGTTATTTATTTAAAAATGTTACTGCAAATTTTTACGTATTTTTAGCACTCTCTTAGTAGTTCTGAAAAAACTTAAACTCCAACAAATGAACAATACAGTTTTAGAATTTAAAGTCTTACACTTTAACTGAAATCAGCAAATTGTTAAGATCCCCAAATGGAAACAAATCAACAATAAAATTTTAGGAATAGAAATTTAACCGTCTAATTGAAGATAGTCAACTGTTAACCTTAACCTCACTCCCGTTGTTCTGTTTCAACACAGCGTAAAAAGCAAAGTGTTAACTGCAACAGAAAGAAAGACACATTAACAGACGTTGCATATCAATAAACTAAGTTGAGTGAGCATTTAGTTACCAGCTCAGAGCAGGCAATGAGCTAACATTAAAGGACTCTTTAAAACAAACAAGCAACGATAAAAGTTGTCTAAATTTAAGAAAAAGGACCGGCTGGCTTCAACTAACAGTATGTGTTTAACCCTGCTTACTCAAGGTATCCCCAATAAAACTCCTGAATTGCAAATCAGGTTCGAACTAAATAAAAAAGACCGTTTGTAACATAAACAGAATGAACCTCCAGCAACTTACAGCACCTGCTTTTTTAAACTTCGTATAAAGGCATGGCGTCAGTCTAGACAGGAAAACTGAACGTGCCTTTACGCTGAGTACATATTACAGGCGCACGTCATAATATTAATGAATTATCCGCTGAGCACAAAAGCACATCCCCGGGGAAATCCTATTTTTCTTTGTACTTATTAGATAAACTTAGATGAAGGAGCAAGCAACTTTTAAATGTGGAATTACGAAAAATTTATGGTACGGATGGACACAGTTTTGTTTTACTGGCAACATAAATTCATGTTTAACCGGCTTGTTAATTTTCCCTGTGGTGTTAATTATCTGAATTCCAGTAACAGGCATTTATTACTAACGATTTATTATCAGGTAGAGAATTTATTCCTGTCTGACTCACTATACATAAACCACTCCCACTGCCAGCTAAAGGCTGCACCTCTTCTTCATTTACTAACATTTTAATAACTGAATACCCTGACTTCTCCCGACTATGAACTTCAGATTCTGTCAGTAAATCATGCCCATTTCCCATGTCTCTAAATCTTCTATGTTTCTAGAGATCACTCATATATTTGCAGAATTGGAGTCACTATCTTCCCTTTCGAGATTAGCCGATGTGCCCACTAGTGACAAATGAAAATATATTATTAATCCCTCATGTGACAATGTTGCTCTCAAGCAACATCAAATTACGAACTGTTTTCGGCAAAATTTTGAGTGTTACGTCCTTGAAAGCGCTATTGTGCTTGCAAGCAACGTTTAAGTTCTCATGCACAACGATTTTGAATAGTGTGCATCTTTACCAGACACTGCGCAAGGTTATGTGAGCATCAGTTACTGGTGTAGCAGTTTCTTTCCCTTTTGTGGCGTTTTTTTTTCCTTGTGCAATGAAAACTGCTTATAAAGGAAAAGAGGGAGTCTTGAAGGTGATTATACAAACGTGTCGGCCAATTCTTGCCTGGGACTTTGGAAACGGACCTATCTTTTCTGGGAAGAGGAATACTACCTTTGACTGTTGGATGCACAAGTCCGGAAGAAGAAGGTGGCAGTACGTCTTGTACCAGTGAATAATGACAGTTTGCTCACTGGCCAGATTATGGGCCAAAAGGGAAGACGTAGGCGTTGCTCTCAGGGGTATTTGACTATAAAATGCAGAAACTATGGAATTCTTCTGTGCTTTACAGCAAATGGAATTGTTTGAAGACATTTCGCATGAAACTGAAATACAACCATTCTTTTGGCCACAGGAAGAACATTGTTATATGTATATTGTAGCACCCATGCGCCTTTTGTAAGTAATGATACGGAAACATACTGTATTTTGAAAAAAAAAAGTGTGTAAAATTGTCGCGTGACCATATACGTATAATTTAAGTAACTCAATGTTTCTTCTCGACAGGATCTGTGTGTGTGCCAAATAAAGGATTAAATCGGTATTGTCTCTCCGAACTTGCACGGATTGACCTTCCAACTTATCCTCTTTTAAATCTCCACATAATAACTGACCGGCATTCCCATCACGTTTTCTTCCGATACAAATAACTGTATCTTCATCGCCTCCAACCCTTCATACATTCTCTCCCCTTCTACATACTACAACCCTTCTCTGCTTGTGCTTTCCCCTTCTTCATGACAATATTTCTCATTTGTTTTTCTGTGCACAATTTCCTCTCTATCTGGTTCTCCGGCAGTCAAATGAATGCGAAAAACATGGGAAAAAAATCAAATAAACTGTATTATTTCAAAACCAATCACCATATCCGTTAAAACATATGTCTCTCTATGAGACAATATGATGAATGGCTTTATGGGAAAATATTTCCGATTGCCTGCGGAACCATGATTGTACCCTGGCGTGTACTGCTTCGTTGCAGGAAATCGACGGCCGCGAATGTCTTTTTTCAGGCCTCCAAAAATATGGAAATCTCTTGGGGAGAAATATTGACGGTATGGAAGTAGTGTAAGGGCCTCCCAGCGAAATTTGTGGAGCGTAGACGAAGCAACCTTGACGACATGCTGGCCCGCCTTCAACCGCAAACAGTTTTCTGATTGTGGTGTACATGTATTAACGGTTACACTGATTACTTTTGAAGTAATAAACAAGTTACTTACTTTTTTCAACTGTCTCCTTTCCATTTGAGTGACCCTTATACTTTTATTGTTTTTATTTTTAGATATTCTTGTCCCAAAATCCCTACACGTTAAAGCTGCAGCAAGCGCATCAAATTTCTTCCTCTCGTTCTGAAAATGCTTACAACTTTACAAATGAGATTTATTTTCTCATGTTGTGTAGTCCTGTACCATTTTTAAGTCAGACCTTCTCAGACTGCCTGGAATGAAGATCTGCGTTGTCACATACTGGTCACAGGAGCCTAAAAATACAACACTGATCTGCCGGCCGAGTGGCCGAGCGGTTCTAGGCGCTACAGTATGGAACCACACGATCGCTACGGTCGCAGGTTCGAATCCTTCCTCGGGCTTGGATGTGTGTGATGTCCTTAGGTTAGTTAGGTTTAAGTAGTTCTGAGTTCTAGAGGACTGATGACTTCAGAAGTTTAGTCCCATAGTGCTCAGAGCCATTAGAACAACATCGATCTCTGTTATTTTGTCTATTTAACAGAGCAACATGCCAACTTCTTGGCCCCAACCGCTAATATATCTAGATATACTCCCATCCCGATGACATTACGTTTTTGCATCTGAGTTTTCCTGCTTCCTAAGATTCCTTTCTGCTTGCTTCTCTTACTGTATCAATGTGTTCACCCTCTACAAATAATTATTCAAGTTTTCCACATCACCCTTGGGAGAAATTATGATTTTTTCCCAATACATGAGAAGTTTCCCATACAAAGTTATTATCTGCTCCTATTCCAATTGATGAGATAAGTAAGACATGTCTGTTCCCCAGTTCAGAGCAAATTTCTTCACTCCTACTTCCATATTCCTTAAGAAACGCATCCTTACGTTATTCGCACGTGTCATACTGTTCAATAGCAATACTTACCCAAGAAGTTACTTCCCTCAGACTTTTGAAATAAATTAATACCATCGTTTGTCGATTAGTTCGTAATCTAGACAAAAAAATTTAAGTCATTTCAAAATCCTTTACTATCAACATTACCGGCAGGACCGAATAACAGAAATTGTCAGTCGGCTCGAATACAAAATCACATTCAACAATGTTAGTGCATACTGTAAGTTCTGTAAACACTAGACCTACTATTAAACCAGTCAGCTGATCTACGCGTACACCGAACACCACCACATCCACACGATAAAATACTTCCCCTGAAAATTGTGCACGTTTTTCACTTTTGACAGTAATTTTAAACTCCAAAGCTTCATATTTATTTTTAAAACAGATGCTTAAACTGCTGATACAACCTTTCTCTGCGGAGCATAAACAAGCTGAGATACGGGCGGTTCTATTTTAGGATGACCTGGCGACAGGCTACTAAAATTTCCTGGAGAAAAAGCAGCAAACTTAAATTATTCACTGGAAAAAGCTGGACACATCATTAGGCAAACGATCTTGGGGAGATAATGAGGACAAACGACTCGGAATTCTAGACTGAGCGAAGGCAGGAACATGGAATATGAGAGGTCTGAGGGACAAAGGAGTGGAACCGAATAAAATACTAAAAGAATCTAAACTAGTGTTGTGGTCATAAAAGAAACTAGAAGGGAAAAAGCGGACCGTATTAGGTTTATCTAATAATGCATAGTGGGAGGCATCTAAACATAAGGGCTTGCAGTGATTTAGCAATTTTAGTTAATAGTAAGTGGAAGAATGTGATATCAACTACAGCTACGGCGGTTGGACAAAAATATTTTAGTACTGCAAGAAATACGTCCTAGAACATACGAGGGGTAGTCAAAAGACCGGACTTATTTTTAAAAGCTAAACATTTTCAAACTGTTTACAAAACAACCTTATCTCCTTCAAAATACTCTCCACCACAACTAATACATTTGGTTCACCGGTGCTTCCACTTTTCGAAACCTATTTTGTAGTCGACTTTAGAAATGGTTGAAGCTCCTCCATCTTTTTCTCGACTTCTTCACTGTTGTCAAATCGGTGTCGTTTCATGAGTGGAAACAAGAAAAACTCGCAGACAGTCATGTCAGGCGAGTAAGGTGCATGCAGTTGCAGAGCCATGCCATTTTTAGGCAAAAAGTAACAGATGGCTGTGTGTGCAGGTGCGTTGTTGTGGTGGAAGAACCATTCTCCTGTCTGACACAAATCGGATATTTTTTGACGAACACTGTTGCACAATCTTCTTAAAAATTCCAAATAAAAGGTTCGATTGCCAGTCTGAACTGGGGGAACAAACTCTGAATGAACTACCCCCTTGACATCAGAAAAGCAAATGAGCATTATTTTGATGTTTGATTTGACTTGATGACATTTCTTAGGACAGGGTGATGATGACGTCTTCCATTGGCTTGACTTGTTCCGGGGTCGTAAACATAGCACAATAAGTCATCACTAGTAATGACCTCTGACAGAAAATCTGGATCAGTTTCAAGCTGTTGTTTCAAAGCGCGACGTGTTTCAGCTGGATGTTCCTTTTGATTGTCAGTCAGAAGCCTAGGAAAAAACGTGGCAGCAACACTTTTCATTTCCAAATCTTCCGTTACAATTCGCTGAACTGAGCTCCAAGAAAACCCAGTAATCTCCGACAGTTCATTAATTGTCTGTCGATGGTCTGTGAACACAAGCTATCGAATCTTTCCAGATTTGTCGTCGATTCGGACAGTTGATGGACGTCCAGAACAAAGTATGTCAACAATCGAGAAGTCGCCATTTTGAAATCGAGCAAACCAATGGTACACTTGAGTTTTTCTCACAGCCTCATCTTGGTAAGCTCTTTTCAACATTAAAACAATTTCAGTAGTATTTTTACTGAGTAGAAAACAAAATTTCATGGTTGCGTGTTGTTCAGTTAAGCTTGCCATCATAATAAACGAAACAAGAACGAAACACCCCTAGCAAAAACAATCACTGCAGATGAACAGAACAAGTCAGGTCAACAACACAGGCGGCACTCATCTGGCTATGAGCTGCAGTATATACATCTAGCGGCAGATATGCGTACTACGGAAGCTACGACCACGGCAATGTTATTCCGATTCTCTTTTTTTCTTTGTTGGAGTGGGTGCTCCCTCGTAAATCCAGATGGTGGCCAAGCCTACAGGTTGTGCTGTTGTATTTCACCATGAACGGCACATATTCAATGTCTTCAGCAAGTCTCAGTGGTGGTCAGAACAGTGGTTTGAGCACACTATTATGAGGCTAAGTGACTTCGAACGTGGTTTTCGTATTGTGGGTGCAACTTTAACCAAGGTAGGCAAAGTGTTCGGTGTTTCAAGAGGCACCATATCGAAGATTTAAGTCAGATATGGAGAAAGCAGGAAAGCACCATTCGCTAAGTCACCAAGCGAATCAAAGTGCCTAATGCGCATCGGTACATTGCCAATTGGGAACTGTGGCGGTGTGTCTCCGTGCTGGATCTGAAACGCTAATTCCCTACTCTGCCCTTGACTGACTCACTCAGCCTCAACTCTCATGCGTTCCGCAGAATGTTAAATTTTCCCGAGTCGAAATAATGGCTAGTGCACACTCACTGAGGGATGGAGTGACGTGCACAATGCTCTGCCCGTAAAAATTCTCGCAGGAATATGAACTATTGCTTTACATCTGTCGCCAAGATACGTGAAGCGTACCACCCTCACTTCGCAGAAATAAGGGCCTCAAAGTCTTCGCTATTTTTCCACACACAGGTGTAGCCCGCTGTGAGACAAGACAGCTCTGTTAATTTAGTTCTCAAAAATGCTTTTATATGATGTGACTTTCCCCACCATGTCTCTTCAATGTAACACAGTATGGCTTCAGCCAACCACTTCCTCATTATAGGTGAATTTTTATTTTTATTGCCGGGTCGCTGTCGAGCTACTTACCCATGGTCTCCGCTGTGTTTATTTAAAATTATTGTATTGTTATCGCCTTATTTCTTTCTGCGTTGCAGCTAGGCCTTCTTTTGTTTATGCTAAGTGTGGTTTCTCAATGCTGTTAGCCATGTGCACAGTCCGTCTCCAAACTGTCTTCACTTTATTTTAATTACGCATGCCCCTGTCGTTATAAGGGTAGATATTGTTATGTTATTCGGTTCATGAGATTATTGCATTTGCTTCCTGTTAACAATATAGAGTAATTTTCTGGGGATTGTATTCTGTATCGTAATTATGAAGCTCATGTAAGGTCCGAAACATGCGGACGCCTTACAACTGCACAGCTGAATGTCGCACGCTCGAACCCAGACAGCACCAAGCAGGGATATGCAGAATGAGCAGGAATTCCAAAACCACTCATTGGTGATGAACAAGCCCGCAACAGGGAAACGTTGTGCCGAAGCCATAAATCCTGGACTACGGGGCAGCGGAAGAATGTCTTCTTTCTTATCATTTTCAGCTTCTGGCTGAGCTTACGAACCAACAGTGAAACATGCCGGGGGCTCAGTGGCGATTTGCTCACCCATATCGTGTCATTCCGAGGGGTCCACAACTACTCTACAGCTTCGTATTACAGTCAATTGTTCTGCGACCATTTAGGCGGATCAGCTTCACCCCATGTTAGAATGTTTATTCTGCAATGGCAATGCTGTGTTTCTAGAGGAAGGGTCCTCTATCCACACAGCTTACATAGAGCAGAACTGATTTTGTGAGGACAAGGATGATGACTTGACACATCTGCCATGACAACCACAATCACTTTATCCCAATATCACTGAGACTTTTTGGTATGCTTTGGACAGAAGGGTACATTGTCGTTCACCTACGCCCTCCCCCCCCCCCCTCCCCCACCCGCCTTTGTTGTTACCTGAACTTGCCACTACTTTGCTGGGAAAATGATGTAAGATTCCCTAAAAAACCATACATGAATACATTGGGAGACTAATGGATGATATTTGCGTGGCAGCGGCTATCCTAACCATATTAGACATGGTAATGTGTTGTGTTTTGGGTTTTCCATATTTTTGTCCAAACCCTGCATATATACAGGGTACGTCATCAACAACTGCTACCAACAATAACTCCATAAGTGTGATAGTAGCTGAAAAGTTCATGGGACGAAAGTTGCATGGGACAAGGGGGGCCATAATATGATGTTGGTTTTTTTTGTTGCTAGGTGGGGTCACATCAGAGTCAGCTTTGCTTTTAAATGGAGGCTATAGTTTGGCAATTATTTTCTGATTGCAGCTATCGAGACGAATTCAATGACATGTAACAGTGAGGTCTTTGATTCTCAATGAAGGTCAAAGAAATGAATGTCCATTTACAGTAAGTGTTTCGAAGTGATGACCATTGAATTGCAATGCTGCAATTTTCTTATCATGGACTGAGGGTATTCCTTATCACTTTGGCATTCATTGAAGCACATGCTCTGACAATTCTGTCTCACATATCTTCAGGTGTAGTTGGAATGTCTTTATAAACAATGTCTTTCACGAATCCCCACAAGAAAAAATCCAGAGGTGCCAAGTCTGTTGAACAAGCTGGTCACGACACATCTCCTCCGCATCCAATCCAATGATTTGGGAATTGTCTCTGGAACTTATTTTTAGCCATCAGTGAAAAATATGCCGGACATCCGTTGTGTTGATACCTCATTCTGTTCCTTGTCCCTGAAGGTATTTCTTCCAATAGCAGACCTAATGTTTCTAGCAGGAATGTGGTGTACTTCTACCATTAAGATTTTCTTCGATGGAATAAGGATCTATAATTCTGTTCTCTAGACTCCCACACCATACATTCACCCACCATGGTTTTTGGTGTGCAACTTGCTGCAGCCAATATGTATTTTCAGTTGGCCAGTAGTGTATGTTCTGCAAATTAACATTTCCACAGTTTGTGAATGTAGACTTGTCAGTAAATAAAATAAAATAAATATATGTGTCATCCCCCTGAATCTGAAGATGAGCCCACCAGCACAGTTCAGTGCGATGCATACAATCTGTACCAGTTTATTCTTGGTAGAGACTGATGTGGGAAGGTTGATATTTATGGGAACATGGAACATGAACAATACTACCTTGGCTCATGCCAGATTCCCTTGCAATCTGACATGGATTAACACAAAGATCTCGAACCACAGTGGCGAGAGTACCAATTTATGATTTCTCGTTAGTGACTTTCCTTTTCTCGATATGTTTCTGATGCGTTAAAGCATCAAAGAAACGAACGTCATTTTATGGTCCTAGTTGTCTCATGCAACATTTGTTCCACAGAATTTTCAGCTACTATCATACTTTCAGACTTATTCTAAATAGCTATAGTTAGTGACGCTTACATAAGACAACTCTTACATGCAAAGTCAGGGTAGACAGTAGTTATTTCACTGTAACTGGTTTATAAGCACTAGAAGAAGGGACGAAAGAAGACTACTTGAAATTCTATAATCGCCTCCAAAAGGAGTCAAATAAGGTAAATAAGACAGACCACGTGACCTAAACTTAAGAACATTAAGTCAACCAGTGCCAGAAGTCGTTGGTACTTTATGACAACAAATCATTAATGATGATGGCTAGGAGCTAAGTCACTTCGCCACATACAAACAACTGAAAATACGTAATTCATTTTTTAGCGAAAAAAGACATTCATGAATATACACAGATTGCAGGAGGTTATAAGACAATAATAGATTATTTTTTAGTAAATTGAAAAATTGGGAGTCAAGAACAAGGTGTAAGTGTGTATAGAGGAAAATATATATTACCAGACCACCTGCTCTTAGTTCGACCTATAACTGTAACGATACAATGGAAGAAATTTGCTAAAAGGAAACTAATTTCTTGAGAAGAAGTATTCAAAGTATATTTACTATAGAAAGAATGTATTAAAAAACGTCATCAGCTCAGATTCCAGGAATACTTAGTAAAAAATTCGAACTGCAGGTGATGTGGAAGCAGTGTGTAGCAATATATATGACTGTACAGAAAGAGCAGCTTTTGAAGTAGTTGGTAAAATAGAAAAGTTAACAATGAAAGTGGGTTCAAGATGTGGAAGAGGCTGTGAAGAAAAAAAAACGCTTGTCAACTCATTCAAATAACACAAAAAAGAGCAAAAATGTAAGGAAAAGCGAAACGATGCTACGTACATCATACGAAAAGAACATCAAATTAATTACAAATATCGAACATGATATAAACGAAAAGCAGGAAATTGCAGACAAAATACTAAAGAACTCAGAAAGAAATAGTGTTAGAACTAATGTAGTTAATAAAGAATGGACGATTCATAAGTAAAACTATTTTTAGTACTATGAAACCGCTACAATAAATAAACAATACCTATGAACCTATTATGAGATGATAGTTGATTCAGTGACATTAGATGAATTTCAACAGATCCTGCAAAGTTTGAAAAGATGCTAAAGTTGTGGCCCAGATGGAATAAATTCTGAAGTATAGAGGGACTGTGTGCGAACGACGATTGCTGTATTGATTTAATAAGAGCTGGCGACGTTATAAAATTCCTTATCATTGGAAAATCCCAGATATAGTTTCTATTTTTAAAAAGACCAAAGAAATGAATTTGATAATGAAGGTCATATAAGTTTCACAAATATAGTTTATAAAGTTTACTCAAAAGTGATAAACAATTCTTGGCAGTAATAAAATATGTATGTTTCAGAGAAGAGGAAAGTGGGTTCACAAAATGATACTATTGCAGTGATAATATTTTTAGCATTAAGAGAACATAAGAAAAATAGTGAGAACGCAATGTTGCTTTCGTTGATTACAGAACAACCTTTGACTTGGTCATTAGAAATAGACTAGGGACAATAATATATAAGTGTGGATACCCTACTAATATTATACAGATAACCAGAACCATATATAAAAATACCAAAATAATAAAAAATACAGGCACTCAAAAAACACATAAGATAATGAATCAGCGTATCAGACAGAGATGTAGCGTGTCATCGACTCTTTTTACATCTGTGTTGAAACTGGAAGAATCTCCATTAAGGTGTAAGGCTGAAAAGGAACTACCATCTAAATACTATGCTCTATGCAGATGATGGTGTTCAAAATAGTTCAAATGGCTCTGAGCACTATGGGACTTAACATCTGAGGTCATCAGTCCCCTAGAACTTTGAACTACTTGAACCTAACTAACCTAAGGACATCACACACATCCTTGCCTGAGGCAGGATTCGAACCTGCGACCTTAGCAGGTGCGCGGTTCCGGACTGAAGCGCCTAGAACCGCTCGGCCACCGTGGCCTGCAGATGATGGTGTGATTGCATTACAAAATATAGAGATAGATATACGTTCTGTGTATAAGATATATACTCCTGGAATTTGAAATAAGAACACCGTGAATTCATTGTCCCAGGAAGGGGAAACTTTATTGACACATTCCTGGGGTCAGATACATCACATGATCACACTGACAGAACCACAGGCACATAGACACAGGCAACAGAGCATGCACAATGTCGGCACTAGTACAGTGTATATCCACCTTTCGCAAGCAATGCAGGCTGCTATTCTCCCATGGAGACGATCGTAGAGATGCTGGATGTAGTCCTGTGGAACGGCTTGCCATGCCATTTCCACCTGGCGCCTATGTTGGACCAGCGTTCGTGCTGGACGTGCAGACCGCGTGAGACGACGCTTCATCCAGTCCCAAACATGCTCAATGGGGGACAGATCCGGAGATCTTGCTGGCCAGGGTAGTTGACTTACACCTTTTAGAGCACGTTGGGTGGCACGGGATACATGCGGACGTGCATTGTCCTGTTGGAACAGCAAGTTCCCTTGCCGGTCTAGGAATGGTAGAACGATGGGTTCGATGACGGTTTCGATGTACCGTGCACTATTCAGTGTCCCCTCGACGATCACCAGAGGTGTACGGCCAGTGTAGGAGATCGCTCTCCACACCATGATGCCGGGTGTTGGCCCTGTGTGCCTCGGTCGTATGCAGTCCTGATTGTGGCGCTCAACTGCACGGCGCCAAACACGCATACGACCATCATTGGCACCAAGGCAGAAGCGACTCTCATCGCTGAAGACGACACGTCTCCATTCGTCCCTCCATTCACGCCTGTCGCGACACCACTGGAGGCGGGCTGCACGATGTTGGGGCGTGAGCGGAAGACGGCCTAACGGTGTGCGGGACCGTAGCCCAGCTTCATGGAGACGGTTGCGAATGGTCCTCGCCGATACCCCAGGAGCAACAGTGTCCCTAATTTGCTGGGAAGTGGCGGTGTGGTCCCCTACGGCACTGCGTAGGATCCTACGGTCTTGGCGTGCATCCGTGCGTCGCTGCGGTCCGGTCCCAGGTCGACGGGCACGTGCACCTTCCGTCGACCACTGGCGACAACATCGATGTACTGTGGAGATCTCACACCCCACGTGTTGAGCAATTCGGCGGTACGTCCACCCAGCCTCCCGCATGCCCACTATACGCTCTCGCTCAAAGTCCGTCAACTGCACATACGGTTCACGTCCACGCTGTCGCGGCATGCTACCAGTGTTAAAGACTGCGATGGAGCTCCGTATGCCACGGCAAACTGGCTGACACTGACGGGGGCGGTGTACAAATGCTCCGCAGCTAGCGCCATTCGACGGCCAACACCGCGGTTCCTGGTGTGTCCGCTGTGCCGTGCGTGTGATCATTGCTTGTACAGCCCTCTCGCAGTGTCCGGAGCAAGTATGGTGGGTCTGACACACCGGTGTCAATGTGTTCTTTTTTCCATTTCCAGGAGTGTATGAGTTGGTATTTAGAAATTAAAAATATCTGGTACTAAAATAAAAATTGTCCACTACAGAAAATCGATCTAAGATTACTGAAAACAAGATACTCGAGCAAGTCCCCAGTTTTGGTTGTTTACGCAGTGATATGCCTGGAAATAGTCAAAGATATAGACAGAAAACTAAAAAAATTCAGCATATATGTGGAACTATGAAAAAACTTCAGAAAATAAAGTTAGCGAAGTTCCATAATTAAAAGGGCAGTTACTGTGCTATTTTATGGCAGCCAATCCCATATTGAGGAAAAAATATGTAAAAATAACGCACAGTATGAAGAAATGAGATTTTTAAGAATTGTCAAAAGCTTCTCAAAGAGGTAACATATAAAACAATGACACCTGGGCAGAAATGGGTTTTACAATGTAAATGAGGGGATTGAGCTGTACAGACAACATTTTAAATGGATGAGTTTGATAGAATTCCAGTTTTCATTAACAAGTACTAGTCCTCAGGAACAAAAGATGAACAGGGTCTGAGAAAGAAATGGAGTGAAGTATGTGAAGTCAGAACAGGTACATTGCCTAAGCCCTGATGTGTAGAAGAAGACATATTTGACAGAATTAACCTTTTGTTACACTTTCTCAATGTTCTGAGTCAATTCATCTATCCATTGTTTGCTTTTATGAACTACCCTTTTGATTTCCTCTGTTAATTAACTTTTTACATTCTCTAAGGGCTTTTCACAGTTTACCTCAATCTGATGCTTCTTTTCCCCTTGGCATTGCTTTGTAACAACTGGCAATCATTATCCCACAACCGCTTTAAATGTGAAGTATACGCTTCTGTTTGTGCATTAATTACAGATTTAAAGTTTTTAAGATCACCATTCAAGCTACTAATTCTACCAGATGTTGTTTGAGCTCACATATCTAATTACGAGATTGTGGACCAATGTTATTATTGAGAACACTAGTGAAATGAAGCAAAATATGAATTAGCTGTCTTTAACATACATAATTTCTCTATAGTACCATTAACCATAAAAATTAACGCTGCAAGCACTTCTTGCATGCTTTCTTGTATATTCTCATCCTTTGCCACTTCCATCCTTTCCTTTACAGGAAAAATAAACGTAACGGCAACTTCCTTTCTTTCCTGCTCGTTTCCATCACAGTAACTTATGGAAACTAAACTAGAATAACGAAATTCATGAAACCGATTATAATACGAACTAAAACTATCGCTAATAGTTGCAACCACTGGTGAACTCTGTTTCAATTTTACCTCTGAACTGGAAATAATTGCTGTAAACTTTCAATAGGAATTCTTGAGGGTGTTTTTGTTCTGTCGCTGCAACTACAAGAATTCACCGATTTTCTTGCTTTATTAGTTTAGATTGGATTAGATTCAGTTGTCGTTCCATGGACCAAAAAATGAGATGATTTTCGTGAGTGTAGAAAGTGTCAGAAAGGATAACATAAAAACATGAAACATGATTATAATAGTTACTGCCCTGATCATTTGTCAGGAGATAGTCGAACAACTAGTATTTGCAGAATTAACACACTGTCAGAATGAAACAATGTTATGCACTATTAATAAATTTATCATACATAAAATGCCTAATCTTGACTGTTGTGACCATAAGTTGTCAAAAACTGAAATCTAACAGATATTTTTACTTAAGCTGGCTAAACAGTTTCTGTTAAGATATTCACCTATGGAGTATTATAAGTTGCGTATCAAAAAGTCTTTCAAGCTCTGTTTAAACCATGCTTTATCAGAAACCAAGTTTTTAATGGTTGCTGGCAATTTATTGGAAATGTGTATTACTGAATATTGGACCCCTTTTTGAACCAAGGTAAGTGGCTTTAGGTTTTTATGTAGATTGTTCTCATTTCTATTATTGATACTATGTATTGAGCTACTGGTTGGAAATAGACATGTATTACTTGCAGCAAATTTCATTAATATATATATATATATATATATATATATATATATATATATATATATATATATATACTGAGTTGCAGAGGTTAGAATATGAAGTTTGTTGAACAGGTTTTCACAAGATGTTCCTGAATTTACACCACAAATGATTCTTATCACATGCTTTTGCACCCTAAATACTTTTGTTTTTCCTGCCAATTTTTGTGTATTATTAGTTTGAATCAGAGGCTGTCTGCATGAATTAAGTACATTAAAATTTGGTCCCTGGCTGCCTGTTTTATCAATGTGATTGTCATTTTTAGCCTGTCTCTGAACATCCTTTTTTCTGCCCTCCATACCCCTAAAAACTGCTGATCTGTGACTGTAAACACTGATACTTTACCACTTGTGACAGTGATCCCCACCCCCCCTTATTTGCCATTAGCTCAGACAAGTTTCCCTTCCCTTTTCTGTGGAGGTGAAGGCTATGCCTAGTATAGTCCCACCTGTTGATACAGTCAACAAGACAACGCCCATATGAGAACCCATATCTGATCCAACAGCTGTTCCACCTCTAAATTAACTCTCCTAACAGAAGATTTTAAATGAGGCCAGTTATGGCGCCTTAGAACAGACACAAGCTTAACACCAGTATGTCACGTTGCTGAAGCTATCTTTGCAAGGTCACTCTCAATTGAATAACTAGGGTTTCTATGTATGCTGTTGCCCGCCCCACCCGCCATTATCAAGGTGTGTTCCTTTTGTGAAGTCTTTACAAAGTGAACCTACATCCTGTATCACCTGACCGAGACATGCACTAGGTTTAAAAAATACTTGTGACCTGGTAACCTGACCCTAATTCATCATGCTACAGTTGGCTAACACCTATATCATGTGAACTACCTAACAGCAAAACTTTCTTCTTCTTCACAGATTTTTCTGATTTCTTAGTTTTCAAACGCTTTTTGAAAGTTTGTTGTGTCCTGTCTACTCCTACACCTATTTGTGGCTCATCAGTTTCCACCTGTGATAACAAGTGAAACCTGCTTTCCACATTCACAACCACACTGTCTGAGAACGTCATATTCCTATTTCTTCTATAACCTGTTGTCAGTTTCCAGCTCTCTTTTTCCCTTCTGCGCCCTTAACCTTTCCAGATCTTGTTTAGCTTTATCTAGTTCCGCCTGAAGGGCAGCAATCTTCTTCTCCTGTTCCATTATCTTTCTATCTCTACAGCAAATCCTACACAACCAATGAGCCTTGTTTATTTCCCCAATTACCACGTCGCTACAGTCACCCATGTGAAAGAAACTGCAACAACCCTAACACCACAACCCGGACTACCAATCCTGTGGCAAGTGAAACACTTCTCACTCATGACAAAGAAATTTTAGCTTCAGTCTGAGTTAAAACAAGAGTAACTACCTGATTAATATATTAAGTTTCTTAGAAAGTTTAGGCATTAAGTTCGGATGCTAATTCGAAACTTTTGGTGAAACAAAAACGATATAACGTGTATTGTTTTGTTTACGTGACGAAACAAAAAGTAAACATACAGTGGTGTGCGAAAAAGTGTGCTGCGAAGAACATAAGAAACGCATATCGGTGCAGAACAACTAAAAATTAGACCACAACTATCAGCGTCTAAAGCAGAAAAACATCTGCGAAGTGCTAGCAGACAGTATTTTACGACGTGAGCGAAAATCACCATAAGTACAAACCAATATATTGTTAACCAACAGTTTTTCGATCTTAAAACAAATCAAAATGTAAATCAAGTAGATACAGGCCACAGCTGATGCTTTATCTAATTAAATCGAAATGCGTCTGGTGTAAAAAAAAATGATGCAATTTTGTAGTTGCAACGACATAACAAAGACACCATTAAAATTCGTAAATTAACTACGGACAATATGGCCACACAAATGAAGATTTCAATAGGTAACCTTCTAATTTATATTTCCTCACCACCTCGTCATTCTAGAATGCTAGGTTGACTGACCACACTGAAACGCAAAACTTTGCTCTCCTTCACTGCCACTGAAGTGTCACACGCTTCCATCCTGGCAGTTGTTTTAATACTAGCAAGCGGCAAACGAAATAAATTCAACTTTCGCTGCCTGCGACAGATGTTACGCTTTGTCACTGCCAAGTGCCAGATTGCGCGAGTGCGTCACCTCTCTCATGAGCCACCCTGCCACTCAGCTGCAGAACCCCCATTCCAGCCGTCTGACGCTACAGTGCCTTTTCCGTGGTATGACTGATGCCTGCCAGCCACATCATACATAGCAAAACCATTTCGCCAGATGACTCTTCTTTTCTTCTAACATGCCAACAGTTCTTCACTTCATGCGTCAATGACATTGTTTTATTCTTATTTTCTTTTTTTTCGTTGGCCTCCAGCGATGGTTGGATTTGGTGAACAGTGTTAAAGAGCGTACACAACACCGCAATATTAATTTGATTCCACATATAATAGTGCCTAAGCAAAAGAAAAAAAATATGTTTCTAACACTCCACAAGTATATATCTTACAAATTTTAGTTTGAAAACTCAACAACAAGTATAAAGTAACAATAGTAAGAATAATTCAGGTCTTAAAGCAACGAAGCAGTACGTTCCAGGAAGGAAACTGTGCAACTGTATTTGATGATCGGGTTTACCCAGCGCCGACAAAGCGGCGCCTGGAGGCAAGTAAGCTTACGTGATGGTAACTGGGAACCAAATAGCTTTCACGCGTCTCGTAATGATGGAAATTTACCAGTAGTTGTGACCTGCCCTTAGGCCAGATATATAGAACCTTCTAGAATGTTCTACAACCTTTCAGTGACGTTCGAAGGTAGTATAAACAAGGGGTCAGGAGGACCGTTCAGGCAGGCGCTGGTAAATCGAGAGCCGCATAGCATACCGGCACAGCCTCTGTGACGTTCCATGGCAGATGTATGGACTTTGAAAGATTTGCTAGCCTCGGGTCTTCTACAACCAGGGATATAGATTCCATACAATGAGATTCAACTGATGCCACTAGAGAGTTTTCAGTTGTCAACATTTACATTCAAAACTTTTTCCTTAAAACATTTACTTTATTTGCTGGCGATTCATCAAGATCATTGACACATTTAATCACACTAGGCACGCGTAAAATAGTTGCCAGGAAATAACTGATGGAAAATTACTTTTAATAAATGTGAATTTATTTCTAAAAGCTTTCCCAAAACAGATTTAAAATTATAAGCAGAAAAGCATCCTCGAAATATCAAGTTACAGTTTTATTTAGAGGCAAACAACAATATAATCTGTACGAGCCTTCGGGCTCAGAATCTAGCCTTTCAACACGGCTACAGTCATGACCACTCACTACAACCAGCAGCAAGTAGCGGCCCCAGCCAGCAGCGGTCCCGGCCAGTAACCAGCAATGGACCCAGCCAGCAGCCAGCAGCGCTCCCAGTCAGCAGCGGTCCCTGCCAGCAGCAGTCCCAGCGAGGACCAGCAGCCAGCAGCGGTCCAGCCGGGAGCCAGCAGCGGTTCCATCCAGCAGCCAGAAACCAGCAGCAGTCCCAGACACCAGCCAGCAGCGGTCCCAGGAAGCAGCCAGCAGCGGTCCCAGGCAGCAGCCAGCAGCGGTCCCCGTCAGCAGCGGTCCTGGCCAGCAGCCAGCAGTGGTCCCAGCCAACAGTGGTTCCACCCAGTAGCCAGCAGCGGTCCCAGCCAGCAGCCAGCAGCGCTCCCAGGCAGCAGTCGTCCCCACCAGCAGCGGTCCCGGACAGCAGCCAGCAGCAGTCCCAGCCAGCAGCGATCCCCACCAGCAGCGGTCCTGGCCAGCAGCCAGCAGCGCTCCCAGCCAGTAGCCAGCAGCCAGCAGCGGTCCCAGCCGGCAGCCAGCAGCGGTTCCATCCAGCAGCCAGCAACCAGCAGCAGCCCCAGGCAGCAGTCAGCAGCGGTTCCAGCCAGCAGCCAGCAGCGGTCCCCACCAGCAGCGGTCCTGGCCAGCAGCCAGCAGTGGTCCCAGCCAGCAGCCAGGAGCGTTTCCATCCGGCAGCCAGCAGCCAGCAGTGGTCCCAGCCAGCAGCCAACAGCCAGCAACAGTCCCAGCCAGCAGCGGTCCCCGTCAGCAGCGGTCCTGGCCAGCAGCCAGCAGTGGTCCCAGCCAGCAACCAACAGACAGCAACGGTCCCAGCCAGCAGTGGTCCCCGCCAGCAGCGGTCCTGGCCAGCAGCCAGCAGCGGTCCCAGCCAACAGTGGTTCCATCCAGTAGCCAGCAGCGGTCCCAGCCAGCAGCCAGCAGCGCTCCCAGGCAGCAGTCGTCCCCACCAGCAGCGGTGCCGGACAGCAGCCAGCAGCGGTCCCAGCCGGCAGCCAGCAGCGGTTCCATCCAGCAGCCAGCAACCAGCAGCAGCCCCAGCCAGCAGTCAGCAGCGGTTCCACCCAGCAGCCAGCAGCTGTCCCAGCCAGCAGCGGTCCCTAACAAAAGTGGTTCTGGCCAGTAGCCAGCAGTACTCCCAGCCAGCAGCCAGCAGCGTTCCCAGCCAGCAGCCAGCAGCGTTTTCATCTGGCAGCCAGCAGCCAGCAGCGGTCCTCGCCAGCAGTGGTCCCAGGCAGCAGCAGTTCCTTACAGCAGCCAGCAGCGATCCCAGCCAGCAGCTAGCAGCGATTCCAGCTAGCAGCACTTCCATCCAGCATCCAGCAGCTGTCCCAGTCAGCAGCGGTCCCTGCCAAAAGTGGTCCCGGTCAGTAGCCAGCAGTGGTCCCGGCCAGCAGCCAGCAACCAGCAACGGTTCCATCCAGCAGCCAGCAGGTATCCCGGCCAGCAGCCAGCAGCGTTCCCAGCCAGCAGCCAGGAGCGTTTCCATCCGGCAGCCAGCAGCCAGCAGTGGTCCCAGCCAGCAGCCAACAGCCAGCAATGGTCCCAGCCAGCAGCGGTCCCCGCCAGCAGCGGTCCTGGCCAGCAGCCAGCAGCGGTCCCAGCCAACAGTGGTTCCATCCAGTAGCCAGCAGCGGTCCCAGCCAGCAGCCAGCAGCGCTCCCAGGCAGCAGTCGTCCCCACCAGCAGCGGTCCCGGACAGCAGCCAGCAGCGGTCCCAGCCAGCAGCGATCCCCACCAGCAGCGGTCCTGGCCAGCAGCCAGCAGCGCTCCCAGCCAGTAGCCAGCAGCCAGCAGCGGTCCCAGCGGGCAGCCAGCAGCTGTTCCATCCAGCAGCCAGCAACAAGCAGCAGCCCCAGCCAGCAGTCAGCAGCGGTTCCAGCCAGCAGCCAGCAGCGGTCCCCACCAGCAGCGGTCCTGGCCAGCAGCCAGCAGTGGTCCCAGCCAGCAGCCAACAGCCAGCAACGGTCCCAGCCAGCAGCGGTCCCCGCCAGCAGCGGTCCTGGCCAGCAGCCAGCAGCGCTCCCAGCCACTAGCCAGCAGCCAGCAGCAGTCCCAGCCAGCAGCCAGCAGCGGTTCCATCCAGCAGCCAGCAACCAGCAGCAACCCCAGCCAGCAGTCAGCAGCGGTTCCAGCCAGCAGCCAGCAGCGGTCCCCACCAGCAGCGGTCCTGGCCAGCAGCCAGCAGTGGTCCCAGCCAGCAGCCAACAGCCAGCAACGGTCCCAGTCAGCAGCGGCCCCGCCAGCAGCGTTCCTGGCCAGCAGCCAGCAGCGGTCCCAGCCAACAGTGGTTCCATCCAGTAGCCAGCAGCGGTCCCAGCCAGCAGCCAGCAGTGCTCCCAGGCAGCAGTCGTCCCCACCAGCAGCGGTCCCGGACAGCAGCCAGCAGCGGTCCCAGCCAGCAGCGATCCCCACCAGCAGTGGTCCTGGCCAGCAGCCAGCAGCGCTCCCAGCCAGTAGCCAGCAGCCAGCAGCGGTCCCAGCCGGCAGCCAGCAGCGGTTCCATCCAACAGCCAGCAACCAGCAGCAGCCCCAGGCAGCAGTCAGCAGCGGTTCCAGCCAGCAGCCAGCAGCGGTCCCCACCAGCAGCGGTCCTGGCCAGCAGCCAGCAGCAATCCCGGCCAGTAGCCAGCAGCCAGTAGCGGTCCCAGCCGGCAGCCAGCAGTGGTTCCATCCAGCAGCCAGCAACCAGCAGCAGCCCCAGCCAGCAGTCAGCAGCGGTCCCAGACAGCAGCCAGCAGCGGTCCCAGGCAGCAGCCAGCAGCAGTCCCCATCAGCAGCGGTCCTGGCCAGCAGCCAGCAGTGGTCCCAGCCAGCAGCCAGCAGCGGTCCTAGCCAGCAGCGGTCCCAGCCAGCAGCCAGCAGCCACCAGCGGTCTCCACCAGCAGCAGTCCTGGCTGGCCAGCAGCCTGCAGCGCTCCCAGCCAGTAGCCAGCAGCCAGCAGCGCTCCCAGCCAGCAGCCAGAAGCCAGCAGAGTTTCCATCCAGCAGCCAGCAGCCAGCAGGCAGCAGCGGTCTCAGCCAGTAGCGGTCGCAGCCAGCAGCAGTCCCAGCCAGCAGCCAGCAGCGTTCCCAGCCAGCAGCCAGCAGCGTTTTCATCTGGCAGCCAGCAGCGGTCCCGGCCAGCAGCCAGCAGCGGTCCTCGCCAGCAGTGGTCCCAGGCAGCAGCAGTTCCTTACAGCAGCCAGCAGCGATCCCAGCCTGCAGCCAGCAGCGATTCCAGCTAGCAGCGCTTCCATCCAGCAGCCAGCAGCTGTCCCAGTCAGCAGCGGTCCCTGCCAAAAGTGGTCCCGGCCAGTAGCCAGCAGTGGTACCGGCCAGCAGCCAGCAACCAGCAACGGTTCCATCCAGCAGCCAGCAGGTATCCCGGCCAGCAGCCAGCAGCGTTCCCAGCCAGCAGCCAGGAGCGTTTCCATCCGGCAGCCAGCAGCCAGCAGTGGTCCCAGCCAGCAGCCAGCAGCCAGCAACGGTCCCAGCCAGCAGCGGTCCCCGCCAGCAGCGGTCCTGGCCAGCAGCCAGCAGCGGTCCCAGCCAACAGTGGTTCCATCCAATAGCCAGCAGCGGTCCCAGCCAGCAGCCAGCAGCGCTCCCAGGCCGCAGTCGTCCCCACCAGCAGCGGTCCCAGACAGCAGCCAACAGCCAGCAACGGTCCCAGCCAGCAGCGATCCCCACCGGCAGCGGTCCTGGCCAGCAGCCAGCAGCGCTCCCAGCCAGTAGCCAGCAGCCAGCAGCAGTCCCTGCCGGCAGCCAGCAGCGGTTCTATCCAGCAGCCAGCAACCAGCAGCAGCCCCAGCCAGGAGTCAGCAGCGGTTCCAGCCAGCAGCCAGCAGCGGTCCCCACCAGCAGCGGTCCCAGCCAGCAGCCAGCAGCGCTCCGAGGCAGCAGTCGTCCCCACCAGCAGCGGTCCCAGACAGCAGCCAGCAGTGGTCCCAGCCAGCAGCGATCCCCACCAGCAGCGGTCCTGGCCAGCAGCCAGCAGCGCTCCCAGCCAGTAGCCAGCAGCCAGCAGCGGACCCAGCCGGCAGCCAGCAGCGGTTCCATCCAACAGCCAGCAACCAGCAGCAGCCCCAGGCAGCAGTCAGCAGCGGTTCCAGCCAGCAGCCAGCAGCGGTCCCCACCAGCAGCGGTCCTGGCCAGCAGCCAGGAGCAATCCCAGCCAGTAGCCAGCAGCCAGTAGCAGTCCCAGCCGGCAGCCAGCAGTGGTTCCATCCAGCAGCCAGCAACCAGAAGCAGCCCCAGCCAGCAGTCAGCAGCGGTCCCAGACAGCAGCCAGCAGCGGTCCCAGGCAGCAGCCAGCAGCAGTCCCCATCAGCAGCGGTCCTGGCCAGCAGCCAGCAGTGGTCCCAGCTAGCAGCCAGCAGCGGTCCTAGCCAGCAGCGGTCCCAGCCAGCAGCCAGCAGCCACCAGCGGTCTCCACCAGCAGCGGTCCTGGCTGGCCAGCAGCCTGCAGCGCTCCCAGCCAGTAGCCAGCAGCCAGCAGCGCTCCCAGCCAGCAGCCAGAAGCCAGCAGAGTTTCCATCCAGCAGCCAGCAGCCAGCAGGCAGCAGCGGTCCCAGCCAGTAGCGGTCGCAGCCAGCAGCAGTCCCAGCCAGCAGCCAGCAGCGTTCCCAGCCAGCAGCCAGCAGCGTTTTCATCTGACAGCCAGCAGCCAGCAGCGGTCCCGGCCAGCAGCCAGCAGCGTTTTCATCTGGCAGCCAGCAGCCAGCAGCGGTCACGGCCAGCAGCCAGCAGCGGTCCTCGCCAGCAGTGGTCCCAGGCAGCAGCAGTTCCTTACAGCAGCCAGCAGCGATCCCAGCCAGCAGCCAGCAGCGATTCCAGCTCGCAGCGCTTCCATCCAGCAGCCAGCAGCTGTCCCAGTCAGCAGCGGTCCCTGCCAAAAGTGGTCCCGGCCAGTAGCCAGCAGTGGTCCCGGCCAGCAGCCAGCAACCAGCAATGGTTCCATCCAGCAGCCAGCAGGTATCCCGGCCACCAGCCAGCAGCGTTCCCAGCCAGCAGCCAGGAGCATTTCCATCCGGCAGCCAGCAGCCAGCAGTGGTCCCAGCCAGCAGCCAACAGCCAGCAACGGTCCCAGCCAGCAGCGGTCCCCGCCAGCAGCGGTCCTGGCCAGCAGCCAGCAGCGGTCCCAGCCAACAGTGGTTCCATCCAGTAGCCAGCAGCGGTCCCAGCCAGCAGCCAGCAGCGCTCCCAGGCAGCAGTCGTCCCCACCAGCAGCGGTCCCAGACAGCAGCCAACAGTCAGCAACGGTCCCAGCCAGCAGCAATCCCCACCGGCAGCGGTCCTGGCCAGCAGACAGCAGCGCTCCCAGCCAGTAGCCAGCAGCCAGCAGCGGTCCCTGCCGGCAGCCAGCAGCGGTTCCATCCAGCAGGCAGCAACCAGCAGCAGCCCCAGCCAGGAGTCAGCAGCGGTTCCATCCAGCAGCCAGCAGCGGTCCCCACCACCAGCGGTCCTGGCCAGCAGCCAGCAGTGGTCCCAGCCAGCAGCCAACAGCCAGCAACGGTCCCAGCCAGCAGCGGTCCCCGCCAGCAGCGGTCCTGGCCAGCAGCCAACAGCGGTCCCAGCCAACAGTGGTTCCATCCAGTAGCCAGCAGCGGTCCTGGCCAGCAGCCAGCAGTGGTCCCAGACAGCAGCCAACAGCCAGCAACGGTCCCAGTCAGCAGCGGTCCCCGCCAGCAGCGGTCCTGGCCAGCAGCCAGCAGCGCTCCCAGGCAGCAGTCGTCCCCACCAGCAGCGGTCCCGGACAGCAGCCAGCAGCGGTCCCAGCCAGCAGCGATCCCCACCAGCAGCGGTCCTGGCCAGCAGCCAGCAGCGCTCCCAGCCAGTAGCCAGCAGCCAGCAGCGGTCCCAGCCGTCAGCCAGCAGCGGTTCCTTCCAGCAGCCAGCAACCAGCAGCAGCCCCAGCCAGCAGTCAGCAGCGGTTCCAGCCAGCAGCCAGCAGCGGTCCCCACCAGCAGCGGTCCTGGCCAGCAGCCAGCAGTGGTCCCAGCCAGCAGCCAACAGCCAGCAACGGTCCCAGCCAGCAGCGGTCCCCGCCAGCAGCGGTCCTGGCCAGCAGCCAACAGCGGTCCCAGCCAACAGTGGTTCCATCCAGTAGCCAGCAGTGGTCCCAGCCAGCAGCCAGCAGCGCTCCCAGGCAGCAGTCGTCCCCACCAGCAGCGGTCTCGGACAGCAGCTAGCAGCGATCCCAGCCAGCAGCGATCCCCACCAGCAGCAGTCCTGGCCAGCAGCCAGCAGCGCTCCCAGCCAGTAGCCAGCAGCCAGCAGCGGTCCCAGCTGGCAGCCAGCAGCCATTCCATCCAGCAGCCAGCAACAAGCAGCAGCCCCAGCCAGCAGTCAGCAGCGGTTCCAGCCAGCAGCCAGCAGCGGTCCCAGCCGGCCCCCAGCAGCGGTTCCATCCAGCAGCCAGCAACCAGCAGCAGCCCCAGCCAGCAGTCAGCAGCGGTTCCAGGCAGCAGCCAGCAGCGGTCCCCACGAGCAGCGGTCCTGGCCAGCAGCCAGCAGCAATCCCAGCCAGTAGCCAGCAGTCAGTAGCGGTCCCAGCCGGCAGCCAGCAGTGGTTCTATCCAGCAGCCAGCAACCAGCAGCAGCCCCAGCCAGCAGTCAGCAGCGGTCCCAGACAGCAGCCAGCAGCGGTACCAGGCAGCAGCCAGCAGCGGTCCCAGGCAGCAGCGGTCCTGGCCAGCAGCCAGCAGTGGTCCCAGCCAGCAACCAGCAGGCGGTCCTAGCCAGCAGCGGTCCCAGCCAGCAGCCAGCAGCCATCAGCGGTCTCCACCAGCAGCGGTCCTGGCTGGCCAGCAGCCTGCAGCGCTCCCAGCCAGTAGCCAGCAGCCAGCAGCGCTCCCAGCCAGCAGCCAGAAGCCAGCAGAGTTTCCATCCAGCAGCCAGCAGCCAGCAGGCAGCAGAGGTCCCAGCCAGTAGCGGTCGCAGCCAGCAGCAGTCCCAGCCAGCAGCCAGCAGCGTTCCCAGCCAGCAGCCAGCAGCGTTTTCATCTGGCAGCCAGCAGCCAGCAGCGGTCACGGCCAGCAGCCAGCAGCGGTCCTCGCCAGCAGTGGTCCCAGGCAGCAGCAGTTCCTTACAGCAGCCAGCAGCGATCCCAGCCAGCAGCCAGCAGCGATTCCAGCTCGCAGCGCTTCCATCCAGCAGCCAGCAGCTGTCCCAGTCAGCAGCGGTCCCTGCCAAAAGTGGTCCCGGCCAGTAGCCAGCAGTGGTCCCGGCCAGCAGCCAGCAACCAGCAACGGTTCCATCCAGCAGCCAGCAGGTATCCCAGCCAGCAGCCAGCAGCGTTCCCAGCCAGCAGCCAGGAGCGTTTCCATCCGGCAGCCAGCAGCCAGCAGTGGTCCCAGCCAGCAGCCAACAGCCAGCAACGGTCCCAGCCAGCAGCGGTCCCCGCCAGCAGCGGTCCTGGCCAGCAGCCAGCAGCGGTCCCAGCCAAGAGTGGTTCCATCCAATAGCCAGCAGCGGTCCCAGCCAGCAGCCAGCAGCGCTCCCAGGCAACAGTCGTCCCCACCAGCAGCGGTCCCAGACAGCAGCCAGCAGCGGTCCCAGCCAGCAGCGATCCCCACCAGCAGCGGTCCTGGCCAGCAGCCAGCAGCGCTCCCAGCCAGTAGCCAGCAGCCAGCAGCGGTCCCTGCCGGCAGCCAGCAGCGGTTCCACCCAGCAGCCAGCAACAAGCAGCAGCCCCAGCCAGCAGTCAGCAGCGGTTCCAGCCAGCAGCCAGCAGCGGTCCCCACCAGCTGCAGTCCCAGCCAGCAGCCAGCAGCGCTCCCAGGCAGCAGTTGTCCCCACCAGCAGCGGTCCCGGACAGCAGCCAGCAGCGGTCCCAGCCAGCAGCGATCCCCACCAGCAGTGGTCCTGGCCAGCAGCCAGCAGCGCTCCCAGCCAGTAGCCAGCAGCCAGCAGCGGTCCCAGCCGGCAGCCAGCAGCGGTTCCATCCAGCAGCCAGCAACCAGCAGCAGCCCCAGCCAGCAGTCAGCAGCGGTTCCAGCCAGCAGCCAGCAGTGGTCCCCACCAGCAGCTTTCCTGGCCAGCAGCCAGCTTTGGTCCCAGCCAGCAGCCAACAGCCAGCAACGGTCCTAGCCAGCAGCGGTCCCCGCCAGCAGCGGTCCTGGCCAGCAGCCAACAGCAGTCCCAGCCAACAGTGGTTCCATCCAGTAGCCAGCAGCGGTCCCAGCCAGCAGCCAGCAGCGCTCCCAGGCAGCAGTCGTCCCCACCAGCAGCGGTCCCAGACAGCAGCCAGCAGCGGTCCCAGCCAGCAGCGATCCCCACCAGCAGCGGTCCTGGCCAGCAGCCAGCAGTGGCCCCAGACAGCAGCCAACAGCCAACAACGGTCCCAGTCAGCAGCGGTCCCCGCCAGCAGCGGTCCTGGCCAGCAGCTAGCATCACTCCGAGCCAGTAGCCAGCAGCCAGTAGCGGTCCCAGCCGGTAGCCAGCAGTGGTTCCATCCAGCAGCCAGCAACCAGCAGCAGCCCCAGCCAGCAGTCAGCAACGGTCCCAGACAGCAGCCAGCAGCGGTCCCAGGCAGCAGCCAGCAGCAGTCCACATCAGCAGCGGTCCTGGCTGGCCAGCAGCCTGCAGCGCTCCCAGCCAGTAGCCAGCAGCCAGCAGCGCTCCCAGCCAGCAGCCAGAAGCCAGCAGAGTTTCCATCCAGCAGCCAGCAGGCAGCAGCGGTCCCAGCCAGTAGCGGTCGCAGCCAGCAGCAGTCCCAGCCAGCAGCCAGCAGCGGTCCCAGCCAGCAACCAGCAGCCAGCAGCGGTTCCATCCAGCAGCCAGCAACCAGCAGCGGTTCCACCCAGCAGCCAGCAGCTGTCCCAGCCAGCAGCGGTCCCTAACAAAAGTGGTTCTGGCCAGTAGCCAGCAGTAGTCCCGGCCAGCAGCCAGCAACCAGCAATGGTTCCATCCAGCAGCCAGCAGCCAGCAGGTATCCCGGCCAGCAGCCAGCAGCGTTCCCGGCCAGCAGCCAGCAGCGTTTTCATCTGGCAGCCAGCAGCCAGCAGCGGTCCCGGCCAGCAGCCAGCAGCGGTCCTCGCCAGCAGAGGTCCCAGGCAGCAGCAGTACCTTACAGCAGCCAGCAGCGATCCCAGCCAGCAGCCAGCAGCGATTCCAGCTAGCAGCACTTCCATCCAGCAGCTGTCCCAGTGAGCAGCGGTCCCTGCCAAAAGTGGTCCCGGCCAGTAGCCAGCAGTGGTCCCGGCCAGCAGCCAGCAACCAGCAACGGTTCCATCCAGCAGCCAGCAGGTATCCCGGCCAGCAGCCAGCAGCGTTCCCAGCCAGCAGCCAGGAGCGTTTCCATCCGGCAGCCAGCAGCCAGCAGTGGTCCCAGCCAGCAGCCAGCAGCGGTCCCCGCCAGCAGCGGTCCAGGCCAGCAGCAGTTCCATACAGCAGTCAGCAGCGATCCCAGCCTGCAGCCAGCAGCGATCCCAGCCAGCAGCCAGGAGCGATCCCAGTCAGCAGCGGTCTCAGCCAGCAGCGGTCCCTGCCAGCAGTGGTCCCAGCTAGCAGCCAGCAGTAACAGTGGCCCCGGCTCCATTCACAATAGCAGCAGCTATAGTGTTCCAGCTAGCCATCGCGGCGCCAGCAGCATGGGACTCTGGTCCTCGTCTTCATCTGGCTTGGTCTGTCTTCGTCCGTCTTTGTCCGCCCCGGTCCACGGTTTTCTTCCTCTCCTTTCCGTCCTGTGCTGTTTTAGTTCATCCTTGTCGTCATGTCAGCCCCCACCTCCACTGCCATTGCTACCACACTGCCATAGTGTATATTTCGCCCTCCAGCACCACCACTACCACCACTACATGGTGTGCCTAGTCGCTCCCCTTCTTTCCATACTTCCTAACGCTCCCTTCACCCTCGCTCTTTGTCGCCCCCTCCCCAGCTTCTTCCCCTCGCTCCTCTTCCTCTGATCCTTTCCCCCCCCACTCCCCCAGCCTGTCACTGTAGCTCCAGCTAAGGTGGTGGACTGTCGGACCACTGCCAATGCCCCAGCTGTCCCCATAGCCTTCGCCACCACCATCGCCATTGCCGTCGCCGTCGACATTGCTGTCACCTTCACCGTCACCATCTCCGGCGATGACTGCTGTGTGCATGCTGGGACCTGCCACTTCCCGATCCTCTTGTCACCACCCACCCTTCGGCCGCCCTTAAACGCCCTAGTGGCACCGCCACCTCCTAGAGATAAGACCGTACCCCATCCTCCTCCCCCCCCCAGGATGGATGGATGTCTCCTCGCTTGGCGCTGCCCCCTCCGTCTCCTCCTCCTCCTCCCCTCCCTCTTCCTAAAAGTACATCCTCTCTCGTCCCGATCCTTCCCTCCTTGAGGCCTGGAACCTTTCCTGGAGCCCCCATCTCCCTCATCACTCTCAGAGGAGACTCAGTTCTCATCTCCTTCACCAGCCCCACCCTCCATACTGACATCCTGTCCCTCATCCCCAACACCTGTTTTAGCCCTAAAGCCTCCCTCACCCCTGCTCCTTTCCCGTCTCCTACCTGCGAAACCCCAACCCCTGCGTCGCCCACCGACCCTCACCACTCGGCTTAGTACGACAATCACAGAGGAGGCGATGTTGGTGGAGCTCAAGGTGCATCCCTCGCTGGGTGCGGGCAGTCCGCCGCATCTTTTACTCCATCGGCCCCACCCGCCTTTGTGGGTTTTCTCAGAGGATGCCCCCTACATTGACGACCTTCTGAAGGAGGGTGCCCTCCTCTTCCATCAGAAATACAAGGTTGACCCCTTCCGTTCCCCTCCTCAATCCTTCCACTGCCAGAGGTGTCTTCGCGACAATGTGCACTCAGCAGTTGAGTGCCGCGAGGCCCCCACCTGCCCGCATTGTAAACAAATACACTTCCTCCATCAGTGCCCTAACCTACAGTCCCCTCCCTCCTGTAATACCTGCAATCTCCTGCATCCCACCTATTCCCAGAAATGTAAGGCCCGACCCCCTCTGACCACCCCTGAACTCACCGTCCCTGTCCACCCTCTGGCAATTCCCTTCGTCCCCCTCCCACCACTGTGCACATCATCAGGTTCCTTACCAATGTACTGCAATATGTCAACCCATTCCAGCACCTCACACCCTCCAACAGATATCCCTCGCGGCCCGTTCCACCTTTCACCTAAATATGCATGCCACCTACTCCCACAACCAGGCCTATTTCACCTTCTCCCGTCTCGACATCCTCAACTAAATCACTGTCATGGCGCGACAGCACCGTATACAGAACAACATCTGTCCCTTCCCACCAACAAGAACCTCTTCATGCACACCCTTGCAACCGACTGTGTGGATGCCTTCCTCCTCAATAAAACCTTCCTCCTACCCTACCACACCATCCACACTTCGCCCTACCTTCTCCCCTCTCGATTGCGCGTGGTGGAGTTGCCATTGGTCACCACCACCATATCCCAATTTGGCTGCAACCTCTCCTTCCCAACCTCACCAAACACCTGATCCTTAGTCTGTTCTTCCCCGGCCTTACTGTCACCTGTGCCACCATCTATGTCCGCCCTAACGCCCCTACTCCTTTCGACTTCCTCTCCCACATTGATCGTACCTTCTCCTCCTACGTGATCGCCGCCGACCTCAACATCCGTAGTCGTTCCGCCACCTAGTTACTGTGGTGGCATCGGTTCCTCTCCACCTCGACCTCGTCCCCATTCCCCAGCACACCCAACTCCACTCCCGATGTCAACCTCTCCTCCCCCTACCTCCTTGGCCGCATAGCTGTGGATGTCCTGGACTGCACTGGTAGCGACCATCTCCTTGTCCTCCTCACCGTTTCAGATGGTAGTCGCCCCAACCCCCACCCTTGTAATGACCCTCCCCCGAAGTACTTCCATGATTATTCCTGTACTGACTGGAATGCCTACCGGGATACCCTCTCCACCCAGGTCGAAGGCCACCCCTTCACCTATCACCACCCTGATGATGTTACCCATGCTGCCTCCTTTCTCCATCAGACCTTGTCTGAGGCCGAGGTGGCCCATGTCCCTACTGTCGCCATCCACCCCCACCGTCCTACCTTACAGTCACAGGCTGACCTCTCCCTCCATGAATCCCGCCGTTTCTAACCGTGCCTTCCTCCACACGCATGACCCGGACACACTATGACGCCACTGGCAACTCCAGCGACACATGAAACTTGCTGACAGCTAAGAAACGTCGGGACTGGAGACAGACATGCACCTGTTTAAATGTTACCATAACTATAAACTCGTCCAAGTTCTGGTCAGCCTTCTGTCGCCTTACCAGAACTAAACCCTCCCCCACTATCCTCTGCTCCATGATGATCACCCCTTCCCTGACACCCTTAGTAAGGACAATCACTTTACCTTCTACCTTCCTGATGTCTTTTCCATCCTCGACGATCCCCAGTTCGATTACTCCCTTTTCCCAGATGTCTGCAATCGAACTGACACCTCTGTCCCTCTCCTCGCACCTGGTTTCCAGTATTTGGACAACATTGCACACATGAAACTCAATGCCCCTTTCATTGCACAGGGTCTCATTGCTACACTCTGCACGAAATGCAACACTGCTCCTGGTCATGACCATGTCACCTACCACCACCTTCATGAAGCTCCTGTCTCTTTCCTCTCCATCCTGGCCAAGCTCTACAATGTAATCCTGTCCACCGGCTACTACCCTGACCTGTGGAAAACCTCTTATACCCTGATGTTCCTTAAACCCGGTAAACCACCATCCACCGTCTCCTCCTACCGTCCCATCAGCCTTGACTCAGTCTTCAGCAAGGTCCTGGAATCCATATTCACCTGACACATCTACCAGCATCACCGCCAGCACTGCCTCCTTCCTGTTACCCTTTATGGCTTTCGACCATCGTGCTCTTCCGATGACCTTCTCCTCCACCTCACTCATCTCCTTTCGGAACAGCTTAATTCCCGTCTCTCTGAAATCTTCCTCTCCCTGGACCTTGAACGTGCCTATGACCACGTATGACATTTCAGTCTCTGCTTCAAGCTCCAAACCTTCGCCCTTCCTGTTAACTACGTCCGTCTGATCGGCTCCTTTCTCTCCCACCGTCCTTCCTATGTCACCATCCATAACACTGATTCCTACACCTTTTTACCCTCCGCTGGTGTGCCCCAAGGCTCCGTCCTCTACCCCTTCTGTACCTTTGGTATACAGCGGACATGCCGCCGCCGTCACCCCCCGTCCACCTTCTCCAGTTTGCCAATGACACCGCCTTCCTTGATCTCGCCCCCACCCTGCAGCGTTACCAACACCTTCTCCAATCCCATCTTGAACGCTTCACTGCTTGGTGCAACCAGTGGTTGCTCAAGGTCAATTTCTCCAAAACCCAGGCGATCATTGTTGGCAAGATCACCCCTTCCTTCCACCTCATTGATTTCTATCTAAACACCTATGGCCTTCCTATCGCCCTCACTCCCACCCTTAAGTACCTTGGCGTCACCCTTCACCGTCGCATCTCCTGGACCCCTCATCATCGGACCATCCAAGCCAAGGCACGCTTCTGACTCCATCTCCTCAGGCACCTTTATGGCCGTACATGGGGTCTGGAACCCTCCACCATCCTCGACACCTATAAATCTCTCATCTGCCCTATCCTCTGTTACGCCCATCTTGTCTGGATCTCCGCCCCCCCTACCTTTTACAAATCCCTTCGGATCCTTGAACGCCATGCTCTCTGTCTTAGCTATCGCATCCATTTCCCCTCCCCCATGCGGATCCTGTACGACCTCCTTCCGTTCCCCCACCTCTTCCTTGAATGGATACGGACCCTGTACACATCCCAAAAACTCGATCCTCCTCACCCACTTGTCTCCCCCATCCTCTCCCACCCCCTCTCGCTGCCGTGCCTGTATTCCCATGTCCCAGCCAGTCTCAATCTATCCACCTTCCTTACCCTCTCCCAAGGTAGCTTCTGCGAGCTCTCCCTCCCTGATGATGTCCTCCTCCCCTCCATCTACCCTTCCTATCATCTTTGATCCTCCCCTCCCACTTCCTGTGTCTTTTCCTTTGGGCGCCTCCCTTCTCTCTCCTTTTGCCCCCATCCCCCTCCCTCCACCCCTCTTCCCCCAGGCTTCCCCTGCCCCTTCCTCCCTCGCCCCTATCTCCCCTGCCCGTGGCATCTCTGCTTCCCCTCTCCCTCTCCCACCCCACCCTGCCTCCTCCTCTCTTGGCCGGTCCCCGGACTCGCACACGCTCAGTGGACATTCGTGCGCTGGTGATCATCGCCATCAGTGTCTCGTGTGTGTGCCTTCGTTTTGTGTTTCGTGTTCTTTCGCCGTCACGCCACCACTGTTCACGTGTGCCGAGCAGGTCGTCCGTGTTTTGTGCGCCGTGTCAACGGGTTTTAGTGTTTTTTCTCGTCCAGCGTGAACGGCTGCATGTTTATTGTTTTTCGTGTCTACCGTTTTTGCTGAAGAGCAGCGTAATATGCTGCTGACAGCCCACCTTTGTATAAGTTGATTGAAATAACAATAAATAAAAAAAAGACCAGCAACCAGTGACGAGTGACTGGCCCAAACTCACTCTGCCTGACCAACTGAATAGACTCGCCGAGACTGACAGACTGACCCCTTCACTTCAACGACCTGCGACTGACCGACTCCTGACGAACTTATAGCGCCCCTTCAATGCCCGTGAACAGGCAACCTTTCCGCTTTCCCACAAGATGGAGACACCGAAGCTGCGATTGCCACAGCGACGCCACCGCTAGAAACGGAGGGCGACTGCATCACATAACGCAATGTGGCGCGTTCTTCAAAACAGAAATTTCTTACCATGGCTCAGGGGATCTTATGAATTCTGCCTGCAGCAGTAACCGCTCCTCACCGAGTTTCGTATCCTGCACCTTAGCATTAGCTTGCTCCTTCTAGGTGTCGCAGTTGCAGAAGCTGCCCGTACCTACTTCTACTCTTCGAAAAGATCGAACGAGGTACGACCTCTTAATCCAATTCGTGTCAATCTCACTCCTTCTCAGAACACTACAATCTTTACCAAAATAGTACCTCTACTCGAACTCGGGACCTTTGCCTTAAGCGGGCAAGTGCTCTACCATCTGAGCTATCCAAGCACGACTCACGCCCCGTCCTCACAGCTTTACTTCCGCCAGTACCTCGTCTCCTACCTTCCAAACTCTACAGAAGCTCTCTTGCGAACCTTGCACCACTAGCAGTCCTGAAAGAAAGGATATTGCGGAGAAATGGCTTAGTCACAGCCTAAGGGATGGAAGTAAAGCAGTGAGGGCCGGGCGTGAGTCGTACTTGGGTACCTCAGACGGTAGAGCACTTTCCCGCGAAAGGCAAAGGTCCTGGGTTCGAGTCAGGGTTCGGCATACAGTTTTAATCTGCGAGGGAGTTTCATATCAGCGCACACCCCGCTGCAGAGTGAAAATCTCATCCTGGACCCTTTAGTCAGCTGGACTACAATTCAAATACAACTGTTTCATGAAGTCTCTGTTATCTCAGGGAACAAGAAAGTAGTTTTCATTCTCAGAAAAGGGAAGGCGATATCTGTTGCATGAGCCTGACATCGCTTTAGAGAACATTCCACTGTGTTGTCTTGGTCCTCTAAGTTCTGCCATCTCCTTCAAAAAACCAAGGTCCCGAATAAGATCACTCAATTCACCCAACGAAGAATAATGACTCGAGTCTGTGAGGTTCATCATTTTCGTCAAAATCAGACTCATGCGACGTGGAAGGCTTGTCGAGTAGTTCTTCTTCCACACTGCCTTCATCTTCTACTTATAGCACATAATTTCGGGGTGAAGGAGGAATTGGTAAACTATTTGAACATGGAATAAGTCGAATGACAGAGGGAGATTAAGTTACTGAACCGTTCCTCTCTTCTTTATTGATAATCCTGGCTTTTCACATGGAGATTGAGTCGAACAAAAAAAAAAAATAATAATAATAATAAAAAAAGGCTCTGAGCACTATGCGACTTAACTTCTGTGGTCATCAGTCGTCTAGAACGTAGAACTAATTGAAACCTAACTAACCTAAGGACATTACACACATCCATGCCCGAGGCAGGATTCGAACCTGCGAGGAGTCGAACATAAATACCAGTTAACTGTATGATATACGAGTGGGAAGACAGAGTCAGTGCTCTCACTGCGACATAACACTGGTGATGTTACAGATGGCATGTCTAGTAGTCATGTTTGGGGGACTGGAATGCGATTTCAGGCGATGGAGTAGAGTAGAGATTTACGGGAGATGATGGGCTTGGTACCCTGAGACGGGAGAGAGACTAATAGGGGTCGGCAACAAATTTCAGCTAGCAATAGCGAATACTCTCTTCAATTATAGCAAGAGGAAGAGGTATACTTGCAAAAGGCCAAGGGAATGTGGGAAGATTTCAGTCACGGTCAGGCACAGATTCCGAAATCAGATAATGCATTATAAGGTACAGCCAGGAGTAGATATAGAATCAAATCACACGTTAATACTGATGAAGAGTAGTCTGAAGTTCAAGAGACAAGTAAGGAAGAATGAATACCCAACGAAGTGGGATACCGAGGCCCTACGGCTGAAGAAATACGCTTGAATGTCTCTAAGGTTATAAAAACTGCGACAAGAAACAGTTCAGGAGGCAGTTCACTTGAACAGGAATGGATATCTCTAAAAAGGGCTATCACAGAAGCTGGAAAGAAAACAAATATGTGCAAAGATGGCAACAACGAAGAAACTATGGTCAACAGAAGAAGTACTTCAGTTAGTCAATGAAAGAAGGAAGTAAAAACAATGTTCAGAGAAATTCAGGAATACCGAAATACAAGCCGCTTAGAAATGAAATATTTAGAAAGTGTTGGGAACTAAGATGAAGTTTCTGCATGGAAAATGGGAAGACATCCAAAAAGAAATGATTATAAGAATAACTGACGCAGCACACTGAAAAGTCAAAAGAACTTTCGGTGAAATTAACGGTAATGGCGGTAACATTAAGAGTGTAAAGGGAATTCCACTGTTTAAATGCAGAGGAGAGAGCGGGTAGGAGGAAAGGGTAGATTGAAGGCCTCTATGAGGTAGAAGACTTGTCTGCTGACGTGATAGACATTATTTAAAAAAAAAGCGTTAGTAGATTTAAGATCAAATAAGGCAGAAGGGATAGATAACATTCCAATCAGAATTTCTAAAACCATTGCGGGAAATAGCAACAAGAATACTGTTCATGTTGGTGTTTTGAGTGTATACAGTTTGCGATATGCTATCTAACTTTCGAAAAACGTTATCCACACAGTTCCGAAGACTATAAGAGCTGACGAGTGCGGAAATTATTGCACAGTCAGTTCAGTATCTCATGTATCCAAGTTGCTGACAGGAATAATATACAGAAGATTGGAAAAGAAAAACGAGGATTAGTTAGATGACGATGAGTTTAGCTTTAGAAAAGGTAAAGGCATCAGAGAGGCAGTTGCTCTTGAAAACGTAACGAAGATTGAAGAAACATCTGGATACCTTCATTGAATTTGTCGACCTGGAAAAAGCGTTTCACAGTGTCACATGGTACAAGATGTTCAAAATTATGAGGAAAATGAGTATAAGTTATAGGGAGAGACAGGTAATATATAGTATTCACAATAGCCAAGAAGAAACAATAAGAGTGGAAGACCAAGAATAAAGTCCACGGATTAGATTGGACTGAGACAGGGATGTAATCTTTCGGTCCTACTGCTCAATTTATAGTCCGGAGAAACAATGACTGAAATAAAAGAAAGATTCAAGAGTAGAATTAAAATTTAAGGTTAAGGATATGAATGATAAGATTAGGTGATGACATTGCTATCCTGAGCGAACATTAAGAATTACAAGATCTGATAAATGGAATGAACAGTCTAATAAGCACAGAATATGGATTGAGAGTTAATCGGAGAAAGACAAAAATAATGAGAAGTAGCAGGAATGTGGCCAACGAGATATTTTGTATCAGAATTAGGGTTCGCGAAGTAGATGAAGTTAAAGAATTCTAGGCAGAAAAATAACCCATGACGGACGGAGCAAGGCGGACGTCGAAAGTCGATTAGCAAGGGCAAAAGGACATTCCTGGCCAAGAGAAGCCTACTAACATTAAACATAGGCCTTAATTTAAGGAAGAAATTTCCGTGAATGTAAGTCTGGAGCACAGAATTATATGGTAGTGAAAAATGGACTGTGGGAAACCCGGAACAGAAGACAGTAGATGCATATCGCGCCACACAAGAATGTTGAAAATTAGGTGGACCGTTAAGGTAAGGAGTCAGGAGGTCCTCCACAGACTCTGGGAGGAAAATATGGAAAACACTGATAAGAAGAAGAGACGGGATGGTAGCACACCTGTTAAGACACCAGGGAATAATTTCCGTGGTACTAGAGGGAGCTAGTAGAGAAAGACAGAAATTGTAACATATCCAGCAAATAATTGACGACGTACGTTGCAGTTGCTATTCTGAGATGAAGAGGTTGTAACGGGAGAGCAATTCGTGGCGCCCAGCATCAGAAAACTGATGAAAACGGATGACAGCGCTACTTAAGCAAAGTTATTAAACATAGTTCCCCGTAAAATCTTAACCAAGGAAGCTGAAATAACTATTCCTGGATTCGAATCAAGAAAAAGTGCCGACATAAACACTTAACAGGTTATATCACTTAATAAATTCAAGGCATCCGGTCCCGAATGTATAGTAGTCAAGTTCCCGTCAGAGTATGCTGATACCATAGCATCGTATTTACCAAGACACATGCTATGCAAAAGTGATTCCATACTTTTATATTTCCTGAAGGCTTTTGACACCATACCTCGCAAGTGACGTATGATCAAATTGTGTTCCTATGGATTATCATCTCGGTTGTGTGACTGAATTCACGATATTCAGTCAGAAAGGTCACAGTACGTAGTAACTGACGGAAAGTAATCGAGTTCCACAAAAGTAATAATGGGCGTTCCCGAAGGAAATTTTATAGATCCTCTACAGTTCCTGACCTACATAAACGATTTAGGAGACAATCTGAGTAGCACTCTTCTATTGGTTCCAGGTGATATTGTCATTTACCGTCTTGTAACGTCAGATGAGCAAACAAAATTGTAAAGCAACTTAGGCAACATATCTACATGATGCAAAAAGTGGAAACTGACTCTACATAATGAAAGTGTGAAGTCATCAACATGAGCACTAAAAGAAATCTGTTAAATTTCGGTTACACGATAAACCACCCAAATCTAAAGGCTTTAAATTCAACAAAACACTTAGGGATTACAATTACCAGTAACGTAAACTGGAACTTGACATAGATAATATTGTGGCAGAACACTTACAGAATGCAACAGTCTACAAAATGGTTCAAATGGCTCTGAGCACTATGCGACTTAACTTCTGAGGTCATCAGTTGCCTAGAACTTAGAACTAATTAAACCTAACTAACCTAAGGACATAACACACATCCATGCCCGAGGAGTGATTCGAACCTGCTACCATAGCGGTCGCTCGGCTCCAGACTGTAGCGCCTAGAACCGCACGGCCACTTCGGTCGGCAACAGTCTACAAAGGAGGCTGATCACATTACGCTTGGCCGTCCTCTTCTGGGATATTGCTGCGTGATGTGTGACCCACATCAGTGAGGAGTGACGGAGGACTTCGAAACAGTTCAAAGAAAGGTAGTTCGTTTTGTATTATCGCTAAATACGGGCGAGAGTACTACGGATATGACACGCGAATTGGGATGACAATCATTAAAGAAAAGGCTATTGCTCATGAAATTTCAATCACCAAGTTTCTTCTTACAGTGTAAAAATATTTTGTTGTCGCCACATGTATAGGGAGGAAAGATAAGAGAACTCAGAGTTCGCATTGAAAGATTTAGGTGTCCGATTTTGCCACAGGCTCTTCGGGAGTGGAACGGTAGAAAAATAGCTTGAGGGTACTTCGATGAACCCTCTGTGAGGCACTTAATCCTGAATTTCTGGGTAATCATGCAAATATAGATGTCTATGCAGGTTTGTAGGCTCCCGCCAAAGCACAGACCCAACAAAGGCAAGAGATCTGTTATGTGTGTCCTTTTCAGGCATTCTAGTGTTACCACAGAAGAAGAGTTGCTACGCATATGCAGAGTCCATGACGTATCACGGTCCCTACATTCCCACCAAAATAATGCTTATAGACAGCCTGCATAAGTGACGCTATTTATCGTTTCTATGACGAACATGTCATTTGACTACAAATTAAAGAAAAGTTTTCTCCGAATTTACAAATTTTCGTAATGTTTTGATTCAACAAATTTTACGCGTCAAAAGCACAAAAAAACGGTAAATTCTACACTATTTACAAAAAGAACAGTAAAAAACTCCCTGTCAAAGCAACAGTAATGCTCTTTATAGCTTACACACTTTGGGGGTTTGTCATTCAACAGGTGTCACAACTTCAAAAACATAATTAGCCCTAAGCCAAAAATGTACATCGGGGTAAATGGCATGTCTTTGTTTCTCCAAGGCAAGAGCTATTCAATCATTTCCATGGTGACTTTTTTTATTCCATTTGGTACAAATACATGAGAATAAATTATTTTCATTGTTGGACCGTGGTGTAAAACACTCTTCTCAAACAATGAAATAAAAATCATTACCAGAAATTAAAGAATCCCCTTCATACACTTACATTTGCACTACTCATGATTTCTTCTTGTTTAAAGTGATTTGAAAGTGATGGCGCATATATATATATATATATATATATATATATATATATATGGGCCAAATATCTCACAAAATAAGCATCAAACGAAAAAACTACAAACAACAAAACTCGTCTAGCTTGAAGGGGGAAACCAGATGGCGCTATGGTTGGCACTTAAGAACTATGAGGTATTCTTGATTTTCAGTATTGTGAAACAAATCTCTTCTACTACAATCGCTTTGCTTTCCGTACTTTGGGAAGTGGTAGTATGGACAAAAACAAGACAAACAGGATGGCGCCCTCAAGGTGGTCCATTGATCGTGACCGGGCCAAATAACTCACGAAATAAGCGTCAAACGAAAAAACTACAAAGAACGAAACTTGTCTAGCTTGAAGGGGGAAACCAGATGGCACTATGGTTGACTCACTAGATGGCGCTGCTGTACGTCAAACGGATATCAACTGGGTTTTTTTAAAATAGGAAACCCCATTTTTATTACATATTCGTGTAGTACGTAAATATATATGAATGTTTTAGTTGAACCACTTTTTTCGCATTGTGATAGATTGCACTGTAATAGTCACAAACGTTTAAGTACGTGGTATCACGTAACATTCCTCCAGTGCGGACGGTATTTGCTTCGTCATACATTAACCGTATTAAAATTGACCGTTTACCAATTGCGGAAAAGGTCGATATCGTGTTGATGTATGCCTGTTGTGGTCTTCAGTCCTGAGACTGGTTTGAAGCAGCTCTCCATGCTACTCTATCCTGTGCAAGCTTCGTCATCTCCCAGTACCTACTGCAACCTACATCCTTCTGAATCTGCTTGGTGTATTCATCTGTTAGTCTCCCTCTACGATTTTTACCCTCTACGCTGCCCTCCAATACTAAATTGGTGTTCCCTTGATGCCTCAGAACATCTCCTACCAACCGATCCCTTCTTCTAGTCAAGTTATGCCACAAGCTCCTCTTCTCCCCAACTCTATTCAATACCTTCTTATTAGTTATGTGATCTATCCATCTTATCTTCAGCATTCTTCTGTAGCACCACATTTCGAAAGCTTCTGTTCTCTTCTTGTCAAAACTATTTATCGTCCATGTTTCACTTCCATACATGGCTACACTCCACACAAATACTTTCAGAAACGACTTCCCGACACTTAAATCTATACTCGATGTTAACAAATTTCTCTTCTTCAGAAACGCATTTCTTCCCATTGCCAGTCTACATTTTATATCCTCTCTACATCGACCATCATCAGTTATTTTGCTCCCCAAATAGCAAAACTCCTTTACTACTTTAAGTGTCTCATTTTCTAATCTAATTCCCTCAGCATCACCCGACTTAATTCGACTACATTCCATTAACCTCGTTTTGCTGTTGTTGATGTTCATCTTATATCCTCCTTTCAAGTCATTATCCATGCCATTCAAATGCTGTTCCAAGTCCTTTGCTGTCTCTGACAGAATTACAATGTCATCGGCGAACCTCAAGTTTTTATTTCTTCTCCATGGATTTTAATACTTTTAATACTTTTCTTTCGTTTCCTTCACTGCTTGCTCAATATACAGATTGAATAACATCGGGGAGGCTACAAACCTGTCTCACTCCCCTCCCAACCACTGCTTCCCTTTCATGCTCCTCAACTCTTACAACTGCCATTTGGTTTCTATACAAATTGTAAATAGCGTTTCGCTCTCTCTATTTTATCCCTGCCACCTTCAGAATTCGAAAGAGAGTATTCCAGTCAACAATGTCAAAAGCTTTCTCTAAGTCTACAAATGCTAGAAACGTAGGTTTGCCTTTCCTTGATCTTTCTTCTAAAATAAGTCGTAAGGTCAGTATTGCCTCACGTGTTCCAACATTTCTACGGAATCCAAACTGATCTTCCCCTAGCTCGGCTTCTACTAGTTTTTCCAGTCATCTGTAAGGAATTCTCGTTAGTGCTTTGCAGCCGTGGCTTATTAAACTGATAGTTCGGTAATTTTCACATCTGTCAACACCTGCTTTCTTTGGGATTGGAATTATTATATTCTTCTTGAAGTCTGAGGGTATTTCGCCTGTCTCATACATCTTGCTCACCAGATGGTAGAGTTTTGTCAGGACTGGCTCTCCCAAGGCCGTCGGTAGTTCTAATGGAATGTTGTCTACTCCCGGGGCCTTGTTTCGACTTAGGTCTTTCAGTGCTCTGTCAAACTCTTCACGCAGTATCATCTCTCCCATTTCATCTTCATCTACATCCTCTACCCTTTCCATAATATTGTCCTCAAGTACATCTCCCTTGTATAGATCCTCTATATACTCCTTCCACCTTTCTGCTTTCCCTTCTTTGCTTAGAACTGGGTTTCCATCTGAGATCTTGATATTCACACAAGTGGCTCTCTTTTCTCCAAAGGTCTCTTTAATTTTCCTGTAGGCAGTATCTATGTTACCCCTAGTGAGATAAGCCTCTACATCCTTACATTTGTCCTCTAGTCATCCCTGCTTAGCCATTTTGCACTTCCTGTCGCTCTCATTTTTGAGACGTTTGTATTCCTTTTTGCCTGCTTCATTTACTGCAGTTTTATATTTTCTCCTTTCATCAGTTACATTCAATATTTCTTCTGTTAGCCAAGGATTTCTACTAGCCCTCGTCTTTTTACCTACTTCATCCTCTGCTGCCTTCACTACTTCATCCCTCAAAGCTACCCATTCTTCTTCTACTGTATTTCTTTCCCCCATTCCTGCCATTTGTTCCCTTACGCTCTTGCTGAAACTCTGTACAACCTCTGGTTTAGTCAGTCTATCCAGGCCCCATCTCCTTAAATTCCCACCTTTTTGCAGTTTCTTCAGTTTTAATCTACAGATCATAACCAACAGATTGTGGTTTGAGTCCACTTCTGACCCTGGAAATGTCTTACAATTTAAAACCTGGTTCCTAAATCTCTGCCTTACCATTATATAATCTATCTGAAATCTGTCAGTATCTCCAGGCTTCTTTCATGTATACAACCTTCTTTTATGATTCTTGAACCAAGTGTTAGCTATGATTAAGTTGTGCTCTGCCCAAAATTCTACCAGACGGCTTCCTCTTTCATTTCTTAGCCCCAGTCCATATTCACCTACTATGTCTCCTTCTCTCCCTTTTCCTACTACTGAATTCCAGTCACCCATGACTATTAAATTCTCGGCTCCCTTCACCATCTGAATAATTTCTTTTATCTCATTATACATTTCTTCAATTTCTTCGTCATCTGCAGAGCTAGTTAGCATATAAACTTGTACTACTGTAGTACTCGTGGGCTTCGGGTCTATCTTGGCCACAATAATGCGTTCACTATGCTGTTGGTAGTAGCTTACCCGCATTCCTATTTTTTTATTCATTATTAGACCTACTCCTGCATAACCCCTATTTGACTTCGTATTTGGAACCCTGTATTCGCCTGACCAAAAGTCTTGTTCCTCCTGGCACCGAACTTCACTAATTCCCACTATATCTAACTTTAACCTATCCATTTCCCTTTTTAAATTTTCTAACCTACCTGCCCGATCCGTAGAACGCCAGTTTTCTTTCTCCTGATAACGACGTCCTCCTGAGTAGTCCCCGCCCTGAGATCCGAATGGGGGGACTATTTTACCTCCTGAATATTTTACCCAAGACGACACCATTATCATTAACCATACAGTAAAGCTGCATGCCCTCGGGAGAAATAACGGCTGTAGTTTCCCCTTGCTTTCAACCGTTCGCAGTACCATCACAGCGAGGCTGTTTTGGTTAGTGTTACAAGGCCAGATCAGTCAATCATCCAGACTGTCAGACTGTTGCCCTTGCAACTACTGAAAAAGCTGCTGCCCCTGTTCAGGAACCATACGTTTGTCTGGTCTCTCAACAGATTCCCCTCCATTGTGGTTGCACCAACGGTACGGCTATCTGTATCGCTGAGGCACGCAAGCCTCCCCACCAACGGCAAGGTCCATGGTTCATGGTGGGGGGGGGGGGGGGGGATGTATGCCTACATCATACAAGTGTCCGGATCATCCACGGCATAGTTACGTTATGTAAGGAAACAGGAAGTGTACAGCCACATGTGAAACGTCAGCCACGACAAATGTTGATGCCCTAGTAGGTGTTTTAGCTGCTTTGGCGGTTAATCCGCAAATCAGTAGCAGACAAATTGCGCGAGAATCCGGAATCTCAAAAACTTCGGTGTTGAGAATGCTACATCAACATGGATTGTACCCGTACCATATTTCTATGCACCATGAATTGCATGGCGACGAGTTTGAACGTCGTGTACAGTTCTGCCACTGGGCAAAAGAGAAATTACAGGACGACGACAGATTTTTGCACGCGTTCAATTTAGCGACGAAGCGTCATTCACCAACAGCGGTAACGTAAACCGGCGTAGTATGCACTATTGGGCAACGGAAATCCACGATGGCTGCGACAAGTGGAACATCAGCGACCTTGCCGAGTTAATGTATGTTGTGGCATTATGGGAGGAAGGATAATTGGCCCATTTTATCGATGACAATCTAAATGGTGCAATGTATACTGATCTCATACGTAATGTTCTACCGATGTTACTACGTTTCAGTACATGACAGAATGGCGATGTACTCCAACGTGATGGATGCCCGGCACATAGCTCGCGTGCCGTCGAAGCGGTATTGAATAGCATATTTCACGCTAGGTGGATTGGTCGTTGAAGCACCATACCATGGCCCGCACGTCCACCAGATCTGACGTCCCCGGATTTCTTTCTGTGGGGAAAGTTGAAAGATATGTAATATCGTGATCCACGGAGAACGCCTGACAACATGCGTCAGCGCATTGTCAATGCATGTGCGAACATTACGGAAGACGAACTACTCGCTGTTGAGAGGAATGTCGTTACACGTATTGCCATGCACTGAGGTTGACGGACATCACTTTGAGCAATCATTGCATTAATGTGGTATTTACAGGTAATCACGGTGTAACAGCACGCGTTCTCAGAAATGATAAGTTCACAAAGGTACATGTATCACATTGGAACAACCGAAATAAAATGTTCAGACGTACCTACGTTCTGTATTTTAATTTAAAAACCTACCTGTTACCAATTGTTCGTCTAAAATTGTGAGCTATATGTTTGTGTCCATTATAGCGCCATCTATCACAAAACGAAAAGAGTGGTCCAACTAAAACATTCATATTTCTTTAGGCACACTAAGTGTAATAAAAAATGTGGGTTCCTATTTTAAAAAACACAGTTGATATCCGTTTGATCTACGACAGTGCCATCTAGTGAGCCAACCATAGCGCCATCAGGTTTCCCCCCTTCAAGCTAGACAAGTTTCGTTCTTTGTAGATTTTTCGTTTGACGCTTATTTCGTGAGTTATTTGGCCCGGTCACGATCAATGGACCACCTTGAGGGCGCCATCCTATTTGTCTTGTTTTTGTCCATACTACCACTTCCCAAAGTACGGAAAGCAAAGCGATTGTAGTAGAAGAGATTTGTTTCACAATACTGAAAATCAAGAATACCCCATAGTTGTTAAGGGCTGCCTTTTAGAGCCCCCGCTTACTTGGCATTTGTGCTCGTACTATCGTGTACTTTCAGCCGTCCAAGTTCGCACCGTCCAGATGCAAATTACAAAATGTTTCAAGAAAATGTTCTCTAGCCCTCAGGGGGACATCAGTCAACATGATTGCCTTCTTTGTAGCTTTGTTTCTTACAAAGATATGAACAGAAGTATAACGTTTTTAAATGACACACTAAATTTTTTACTCGGTAATTAATTTCCTCTCCTAAAGACCTACTGATAACTGTACCACAGTGTACCATTCACAGCGTTATTAATTACATACCACAAACTTGTCAACTTTCTGAAGTTGCCATGAAACAAATGAAAACCAAGTAAAAACATAACACAAAATTGACTTTGAATCTTCTGTACCACTGCCGAGGAATAGAACATTCAAAGATGCTCAAAATGGTGACCATGGACACCGATACCCTGGTGCACTCGTTGAATAAAAGAATTATTTACTATACCCAGTGTTGCCTACTGAAGAGAATTACAAGCAAGCACGATATGTTCCTGCGTGTCCTCTGGAGTTGTTGGAATATCACGATAGACAAGGTCTTTAATGGATCCCCAAAGAAAAAATTCAGAGGATTTACATCAGGGGCGCTGGCAGGGCAAGTAACTGCTCCTCCTCGACCAGTCCACCTGCCACGATACCTTCGGTTCAGAACACGACGTGCGCGCAAGTCATTATGTGCTGGACATCCATCGTCTTGATACCAGATAAGCATTCTGGTTCTTAGCGGCGCTTCATCCAGAAGAGGAGGAAGAATTCGTCTGAGGAAGCTGGCATACGTTGTGCCGTTTAGACTACCATTGATGAAATAAGGAGCAATAATTGTAGTACCAAGCATCCCACACCAGACATTAACTCTTTATTGACGCTGATTTTCCACCTGTCTAAGCCATCGGGGGTTGTCGTTGGCCCAATAATGCATGTTCCTTGTATTTACCTGTCCTTCGTTTGAGAAGGAACAGTCATCGGTAAACAGAGCATTGGAGAAGTAGTTCGGCTTGGCGAGGATTTGCTGCTGTGCCCACTGACAGAACTGTACACGATTCTGGAAATCATTCCCATGCAATTCTTGATGTAGATGTACATGGTAAGGATGGAACCTGTGATGTGTAAGAATACGATGTACACTGGTTTTAGGAATGCCAATCTCGTGTTCAAGCTGTCGTGTGCTCACATGTGGATTCATAGCAACGGAAGCGTGAACAGTAACTTCGGCAGCTTCGTCTGTGCGAGTACTACGACGATTGCGTTGTCGTCGGTTGAAACTTTCCGTTTCCTGAATCGTCGCAACAAGACGGGAAAACATCCGTCGGGAAGGTTCGTTCTTGTCAGGATACCGCTCTCTGTACAGTTCCGCTGCCAGCGTAGCATTTCGTCTACCTTCAACAACAACAACAACAACAACAACAACCACAACAACAACAACAACAATAAAATAAACGTTATGTCGATGCAGTTCGTAGGAAGGACAGCATTTACTGTATGCCTACTCTACGCAACAGCATTTAAAAGGACGAAACTACTGTAGTAAATGTACCCGTACACAAGAAAATACTATTGCAATTACTGTTCCGGTAACTTACATTCTCCATCGATCAGTACCATTTCTAACATCTCTTCGTTGGTGTATATTCTACTCAAACAACTATTCAACTGACGACGGTTGATGTAATGACGGGTGTGCATTTTACTTATGTTTACATTTCTCCTCTGTCAACGTCAGCTTGTGGATGTGTTCCATTACCCCGAGTACCTGCACTAAGAGCTAGGAGCGTCAACGTCAATGTTGTGTTATGTAATTAATGACATTGTGTTTCAGTGTTTCAGTGAATGGTATACTGTGACGCGTTTCTGAATAGGTCTATAGGAGAGGAAATGATTTTTTTAAAAAAAATACAGGGTGCCATTTAAAAAAGTCATACCGCTCTTCATTTCTTTGTACAAAACGAAGCTACAACGAAGGCAGTCATGCTGATTGATGTCCCCCTGACGGCTAAAGAACATTTGCTTGAAACATTTTACAAACATACCTCACTTTGTATAGACATTACTAAAGAATGAACCTCTGCAAAGACATCAAGATTTTGAAATGTTGAAATCAGTACAGAAAGAAATGACGTAGAATTTAAGACTAAATTTAAGATCTCTCTGTTGGGCTAACATTTTTTTACTTCTCTGAGGAGTATCTTTACAGAGACGTTACACTGAGTAAGAAAAGTCATGGAATAGTGATATTCAAGGGTACAGATTTGGGTAGTATCGCACACACAACATATCAAAGGGCAGTCACTGGCGGAGCTGTTATTTGTTCTTAGGTGGTTCATATGAAACGGTTTCCGACGTGATTACGGTCACACGACGTGAATTAACGGACTTTGAATGCGAAATTGTACTTGGAGTTAGACTCATCGGATATTTAATTTCGGGCATCGTTATGGAATTCAATATTCCGAGATCCACAGTGTCAAGAGTGTGCCGAGAATACAAAATTTCAGGAGTCATCTCTCACCATGGATAACGCAGTGGCCGGCGCTCGTCACTTAACGACAAAGAGCAACGGCATTTTCGCAGTTGTCAACGGTAACAGGCGAACAACACTGCGTGAAATAACCGCGGAACGTATGACGAAAGTACCTGTAAGGACAGTGTGGAGACATTTCACGTTAATTGACTTTAATGGGATGTGGGAACAGACGATCGATGCGATTGCCTTTGCTAGCAGCACGATATCGCCTGCAGTGTCTCTCCCGGGCTCGTGACCGTATTGGTTGGATCCTAGACGACCGTGGCTTGGTCAGATGAATCTCTATTTCAGTTGATAAGAGCCGATGGTAGGGCTCGAGTTTGACGCAAGAAACCATAGGCCCAAATTCTCAGCAAGGCACTGTGCAAGGCGGTGGTGTCTTCATGATGGTGTGTGAAGTGTTTAGATGGAATGTATTGGGTCCGGTCTAACTGAAGCGATCGTTGACTGGAAATGTTTATGTTCGGCTACTTGGGGATCGTTGCAGCTATTCATCGACTTCACGTTACCAAACAACGGTGCCATGTCATCGAACCACAATTGTTCGCTATTGGTTTGAAGAACATTCTGGACAATAGTGGAATGACGGGCCACGCAAATCGCCCAACGTGAATATCATCGAACATTAATGGGAGATAGTTGAAGGTCAGTTCGTCATAGCATCCTGTACCGGCAACAGTTGAGCAATTAAGGACGGGCTTAGAGGCGGCATGGCTCAATAATCATGCAAGGGACTTCCAACCACTTGTTGTCTCCATGCCATGTCGTGTTTCACCTCTATGCCGTTAAAGGGAAGGCCCGACATGACATCAGGAGGTGTCCCATGTCTTTTACAACCTCAGTGCGTTTTATAATTTTCATTACGACTTTAAGTCAATAGTCTTCCATAACGTTAAGTCACTTCATTGTATTTGACTGAAGGTAAACGAAATACGTATCTTCAACTTCGCTCCACAGCTCCGTGGCTCCTATACGCTGACCCATTCAGTGTAGCTGATATAATACAGTATGAATTGGTGTCTGTAAGCGCCACCACTAACTTAAATTTGACGTACAATAACTTCATAGATGCGATGCGCCCTAGCAACTTACTTCCATTTGATGGTGGAAGAGCGCAAATACATCTTTGCTTCCAAATTTAAATATAATTTCAGAGAACTATCTACTCTTCATATGCAGCAGTGTATTACGTCAGGCGTAGAGAAGTAATGTTACCAGTGATCTCATTTTATAAAGTCTTATCTCACAACTGCGTAGGGATGGTCAATTATTTTCGTAACATGTAGTAACTGTTACGAATGAACCGTTAAGTTTCTGCATCGAATCTTCACTCGGACAGAGAAATATTGTTCTGGTTTTGGTCTTCGTAACGAACACTGTTTTGATGTAGCTTTGCATGTTAGTAAGCCCTTGGCAAGCCTCTTCATCTCTGAATCACTGTGGTAACCTGGATCCATTTCAGCATTCCTTCTGCAGTCAAGCCTTGGTTTGCATCTAAAATTTTTGCCCCCTGACACTGGACTCCATTACCAGATTGGCGACGCCTTGAGTCGCAGAACATGTCCTGTGAACTGATTCTTTCTTTTAGTCAGATTGTGGCACAAATTTCTTTTCTCCCCATTCTGATTCACTATCAAACGACAAACCTGTGTTGTCTTTAGTATTCTTTTGTAGCACCACATTTCTCTTCCTGTCTCCGAGTTGTTTAACGTCAATGTTTCAATTCCATGCAAGACTATTCATGAGAAAAATACCTTCGTAAACACCCCCAAACGTTTAAATTTGTGTTCGATGTTAACAAATTTCTCAGAAATAGTTTTGGCTACTGTCAGTCAGTATTTTGTATCCTCTTTACATCAACTATAGTCAGTCATTTTGCTGTCCAAATGACAAAACTCATTTGTTACTTGGGAAATATTATAGACCAAATAATCACACGGTAGGAAAGACTGGTTTATACAAGAAGCGCCAGATTCTGTGGAGACAGTATTAAGCACGGACCATAAGAAAAACGCATCAGACATCAGTATCCTTACACATGCGCTGAGTAAGTATTTTTTTCCGTAGCTACTTACGCGAGTGGAAAAACACGGTATTTGTGACACTTAAGGTTTGGCTCTGCAGTAATAATAGTCTTTAATAAAAAAGAAATCGTTGTGTAACAGTAAGCCCTTGGTAGTTTGTAAGACTAGGTATCTGGTACATTGTGACGAAAGAGGTAGACAGCATAGGTACACTACTGGCCATTAAAATTGCTACACCAAGAAGAAATGCAAATGATAAACGGGGATTCATTGGACAAATATATTATACTAGAATTGTCATGTGATTACATTTTCACGCAATTTAGGTGCACAGATCGTGAGAAATCAGTACCCAGGACAACCACCTCTGATCGTAATAACGACCTTGATACGCCTGGGCATTGAGTCAAACAGAGCTCGTATGGCGCGTACAGTACAGCTGCCCATGCAGCTTCAACACGATACCACAGTTCATCAAGAGTAGTGGCTGGCGTATAGTGACGAGCCAGTTGCTCGGCCACCATTGACCAGACGTTTTCAATTGGTGAGAGATCTGGCGAATATGCTGGCCAGGGCAGCAGCTGAACATTTTCTGTATCCAGAAAGGCCCGTACAGGGGCTGCAACATGCGGCCGTGCATTATCCTGCAGAAATGTAGGGTTTCGCAGGGATCCAATGAAAGGCAGCGCCACGGGTCTTAACGCATCTGAAATGCAACGTCTACTGTTCAAAGTGCCGTCAATGCGAACAAGAGGTGATAGAGACATGTAACCAACGGCGCTACAGACCATCACGCCGGGTGATACGCCAGTATGGCGATGACGAATACAAGCTTCCAATGTGAGTTCAACGCTATGACACCAAACACGGACGCGACCATCATGATTCTGTAAACAGAAACTGGATTCATCCAAAAAAATGATGTTTTGCCATTCGTGCACTCAGGTTCGTCGTTGAATGCACCATCGCAGGCGCTCCTGTCTGTTATGCAGTGTCAAGGGTAACCGCAGCCACGGTCTCCGAGCTGATAGTCCATGCTGCTGGAAACGTCGTCGAACTGTTCGCGCAGATGGTTGTTGTCTTGCAAACGTCTCCTTCTGTTGACTCAGGGATCGAGACGTGGCTGCACGATCCGTTACAGCCATGCGGATAAGATGTATGTCATCTCGACTGCTAGTGATACGAGGCCATTGGGATCCAGCACGGCGTTCCGTATTGCTCTCCTGAACCCACCGATTCCATATTCTGCTAACAGTCATTGGATCTCAACCAACGAGAGCACCAACGTCGCGATACGATAAACCGCATTCGCGATAGGCTACAATCCGACCTTTATCAAAGTCGGAATCGTGATGGTACGCGTTTCTCCTCCTTACACGAGGCATCACAACAACGTTTCAGCAGGTAGCGCCGGTCAACTGCTGTTTGTGTATGAGAAATCAGTTGGAAACATTCCTCATGTCAGCACGTTGTAGGTGTCGCCACCGGCACCAACCTTGTGTGAATGCTTTGAAAAGCTAATTATTTGCATATCACAGCAGCTTTTTCCTGTCGGTTAAATTTCGCGTCTGTAGGACGTTATCTTCGTGGTGTAGCAATTTTAATGGCCAGTAGTGTATATCATCTTTACATCGACTATAGTCAGTGAGTTTGTTGTCCAAATGGTAAAACTCATCTGTTACTTGGGAAATATTACAGACCAAGTAATCACACGGTAGGAAAGATTGCTTCATAACTGTTATACAAGAAGCGCCAGATTCTACGGAGGCAGTACTAAGCACGGACCATTAGCACTTGGTAGTATGAAAGACTGGTTATCTTGTACATTGTGACGAAAGAGGCAGATAGCATAGGTATTATTACAGTCGGTATCACGAAAAAATATAAAAAAATAGAAAAAAAACTGCGAGGCATGAAGTACATTAAATACAGCATAGAAATCCAAAGTGACATAGTAAAAGAGTTAATACAAGAAAAGAAAATACATTCTTGATTGTCAGTAATACACTCCTGGAAATGGAAAAAAAAACACATTGACACCGGTGCGTCAGACCCACCATACTTGCTCCGGACACTGCGAGAGGGCTGTACAAGCAATGATCCACACGCACGGTACAGCGGACACACCAGGAACCGCGGTGTTGGCCGTCGAATGGCGCTAGCTGCGCAGCATTTGTGCACCGCCTCCGTCAGTGTCAGCCAGTTTGCCGTGGCATACGGAGCTCCATCGCAGTCTTTAACACTGGTAGCATGCCGCGACAGCGTGGACGTGAACCGTATGTGCAGTTGACGGACTTTGAGCGAGGGCGTATAGTGGGCATGCGGGAGGCCGGGTGGACGTACCGCCGAATTGCTCAACACGTGGGGCGTGAGGTCTCCACAGTACATCGATGTTGTCGCCAGTGGTCGGCGGAAGGTGCACGTGCCCGTCGACCTGGGACCGGACCGCAGCGACGCACGGATGCACGCCAAGACCGTAGGATCCTACGCAGTGCCGTAGGGGACCGCACCGCCACTTCCCAGCAAATTAGGGACACTGTTGCTCCTGGGGTACATCCAAACCGTCATCGAACCCATCGTTCTACCATTCCTAGACCGGCAGGGGAACTTGCTGTTCCAACAGGACAATGCACGTCCGCATGTATCTCGTGCCACCCAGCGTGCTCTAGAAGGTGTAAGTCAACTACCCTGGCCAGCAAGATCTCCGGATCTGTCCCCCTTTGAGCATGTTTGGGACTGGATGAAGTGTCGTCTCATGCGGTCTGCACGTCCAGCACGAACGCTGGTCCAACTGAGGCGCCAGGTGGAAATGGCATGGCAAGCCGTTCCAGAGGACTACATCCAGCATCTCTACGATCGTCTCCATGGGAGAATAGCAGCCTGCATTGCTGCGAAAGGTGGATATACACTGTACTAGTGCCGACATTGTGCATGCTCTGTGGCCTGTGTCTATGTACCTGTGGTTCTGTCAGTGTGGTCATGTGATGTATCTGACCCCAGGAATGTGTCAATAAAGTTTCCCCTTCCTGGGACAATGAATTCACGGTGTTCTTATTTCAATTTCCAGGAGTGTATTAGGAGGACTCACTGACTTCTCTGTGCTCCACACACTAATTACTGAGTTTTCGTTTTAGTCCTTAACTTACTTCAATGCAAAATCCATTAGTCAGTCTCGTTGAAGAAAAATGATGACTTGATGCAGTTATTAAGTGATGTCGTAGCTTTTAACAGAAGGACACTTCTTTCTATAGAACTTAGTATCCTGGTGTGTAGTAAGCACTCGCATTTGGGGAGACAGGCCGAGACATACATCATTATTTACATTTTCTACTTTTCGAATGCCAATACCTGTGGATAATTTTGAAAGTTGCCGGAATCTCCATTTGCAACCAGTAAGAACTCTTAGAAAGCAGTCGTGTGTTGGGTATTGCAAACAACGGAAGCACTTCAGAAATCCTGTGCTTCTTCCGAGAAATTTCTCGAAAAATATAGGCGAGAAGAGGTTGCGTGTCGAAGATCCAGATGCACTGCACTAGATGTTAGTCAAGAAAAGTTGTTTTGAGGAAGAAGTCAGTGAAGTCAGAAAGACAAATAGAAACGTTTTCTTTACTGGAGCGGAGGGTGTTGAAGCAGGCTGTAGATCTTAGGTTGTACAAAAGAAAAGAAGTAGTTAATTAGGATCACATTAGTCATAAAATGAACTACTTGCTAGTGCTAGTGTCTTCCAGTTATGTCATTCTAAATTGAGCTGTTATATTTCTTAATAACACGTGGAGGAGAGGACAGAGGAATCCAGGGTTGATATGAACTACCCTTTGATGGTAACTAAACTGAAATCACAATGGGCGACGCGTTCGTAAATGTTGGTATTAGTCTAACATTAATGGAGAAATCGATGATCAGTTAGGATAGTAGCTGCGTATACATCTGCCGCAAGATAACCCGATGTGGAGGAAAGAACGAATTTTATAATTATCTCAAAAAATATATCTTGACCTCTTCTTAAATACAGTTCCAGTTCTCCTTAAATTCTTCGAATGTCAGAATGCGATTGGGACACGGAAGAACGTTTAGTAATTATGGGAAATCCCATTTCCACATTTCGGAGTTTGATTCAGGCACCAAACCGCCCGCCCTTGAAGTTTTCAGTTCGTGGTCGCCCTTAATCTAATGAAAGGTCTAGTTTCTTTTCAATCGTTCACTTTTTGCTAACACTTCGCAATCTCGTCATCTTGGCTCCGCCAAATTTATGTCTGGTTCAGCTCAGTTTCGTCATGAGCTAAGTGACTTCTTGGTCGTGCTTCATTGAACAATGAGTGATTATTATAGGGAGGTAAGGGTTGAAGCTGTCAGTGCTGTGATATTAACGATAACGGCGTAAGAAAACTTCTTTCATTTTGCTTCAGCGAGTGACAGAAGGTTAGGAGAGAGGGGCAGTGGATGGGGGAGGAGGGTGGTGAGGGGAGGGTATCGATGGAATCCGCATTGCCAGCGCAGCGCAGATGGAGTACCGAGCGCTGGTTCATACTCTGCGTTTGAACGGGTCGACGCTGGAACAATACACGACGAGGTGGTGGTAGTTTACGGTACTAGCACACCATCATATGACATGACAGGTGCGCAGAATGTGGTCAAAGAAATCTGAGTGACAAATCACGAAGTGGGAGACCAACTGTCTGTGAAGAACTTGGAATGTCAACAGAAGTGGAGTTCCTACTGCTCGAAGAGCGTTGCATCACAATAGAGACGATTGTGGAAAATTTGAAATTAGTATAAGATCAGTTCAAAACATCTTACATAACATTTTGGCTTGCTGCCCGCTGGGTTGCGCTACTTTTCATGCCCATTTAAGAAGTCCACCGGATGACAGGCCAATACAGACGACGTCTTTGGCCGCCTAACTGCCATAGGCGAATGCTGAGTACATCATCATGACTCTGAGAAAAAGTAACAAAACAATAAATGGAAACGTGTGGATCCAACATAGCCGAAAAAGCAAAACCCCATCGCTGGGCAAGATGATGTTAAATCCTTTTTTGAGCCTTTTGCGGGCTACTACCATCAGATCATGCTCGTGAGGGGCAAATCGTCTGAGGAGCATCCTTCTGAAATATACTGACGAGGTTATGGCAGGCTGTCAGGACGAAACGTCTCGGGAAACTCTCCAACAGGGTGTTTTTCGTCTACGACAGAGATCCGGCTCATTTTGCATAGGACACAGCCACAGAGAATTCTTTGGGTCGTCAAATATCACCTCATCCCAATAATCTCCTGGCGTGGCACTCACTGAATTCTCCGTGTTTCCTCGGATAAAAGGACCTGTTGCAGGGCAGGTATTGCCTAAACGACGGTTAGGAAATTATCGAAGTAGAGCGTTTCCAGTACAGCCAAAACGCAGCTGCTGCAACTAAGATCTCCGTCAGGTCATCCAGCTTTCCGAAAAATGAGTCGTTTTTAAATACGAATGTCCAGAGGAGGGCTAACTCAGTCCAAATTTAGTGGTCGCAGCTTGAGTCAAGGTGATGATTAAAGCTGCGCGGAGTGGTCGCTCCTTGATACGGATTGCTTGGCCCCTCCCGCCGGAGGTTCGAGTCCTCCCACGAGCATTGGTGTGTGTGTTGTTCTTAGCATAAGTTACTTTAAGTGGGATGTAAGCCTAAGGACGATGACCTGAGCAGTTTCGTCCCCTCGCAATTCACACTCATTTGAACTTTTTGATAATTAAAACTTTCGTATGTAGAATTATTACAATTTTAAGCCCATGATCCACAATGAAGAATCCAAAGCTACCTCCTGGGAAGTGCAACTGTACGAATTTTAAAATACTTCTGCAGGAGGAAACCTGTCATTAACTTAAAAGACCACACTACACTACTAAAATTTACCAGCTGCAGTATTATCAGATATGTATCACTGTTTTCCCAACTTGTGAAGTAGCGCAAGAAGCTACTAACAATAAACTGTGCTGCTTTTCTTGCAGTACTGTATTTTGTGTGCCTTTTTGGTTGAGAATTGGCTCTGAAAATGACCCCAAATTGGAACAGAGGAGATAACATGGTTAGAGCCTGTTGTTTTCCTCCAACCTTTAGGACTTAGTAAGAAAAAAATGTAGGTAAATGTCAGGTAACAAATGGAAAAAAGAATTATATCCCATCCGTTTCCTTTAAAGGTTTCTTTCGCTTTATTTTCACTACTAGCAATACAAAATGTATTTCAAAAATTTCAGCGTGCTCCAGTATCACAGAAATTGAACACTTCTCGGTGGTTGTACAGTTCAGCTGGTACATTATGAAACATTTACGAGCCTCGTGGCAGTGTACCTCACTCCCATAAAGAGACAGTTAGGTTTTTAAGATTAAAGAGAATGCTTTTTACTGAAGTCTATGGGACGTACTAAACGTTAATAGTTTCCCATGAGGACATTTTTGATTCCTAATTATATAAAATTAAATTACTAATTAATTAAATTCATCAATTAATTACACCCTCCCCATCTGGCAAATTTACAGCCCCTTGGAGGGTTCCTCCTCCCCTCTCACTCCAGTGTGCAAGACCAGGACTCGAACCCAAGAGCTTTGCCTTAGAAGTTTGGAAGGTAAAGGAAGAGGTTCTGGCGCAATTTTGACATCAAAGTAGTTGACTAGTTCATTAAACAAATTAATTACCAGTCCATCCCACACCCAGGAACGGCGGGAAATTAAGAATTATCGGAAGTTCGAAATCGGTGGAGTATTCAAATTTTTGTGGAGGAAGACTCTGAAGTTTGGAAGCTAAAAGAAGAGGTTCTGGCGCTGTTTTGATATCAAATTAATTGAGTAATTACTTACTTGATTAATTACCCGTCCATATCACCCCAGGAGAAATGGCGGGAAATTCATAATCGGTGAGAAATTCAAAATTGACAGGGTATTCAAATTTTCGTGGTAAATTAGAATTTTCGCAGAAAATTCCAATACTACTTTGTACTTCAGACGACATATTATTATTATTATTATTATTATTGGCAACGGCCTCGCGGCAGTGGGTACACTGGTTTCTGTCAGATCACCGAAGTGAAGCGCTGTTGGGAGTGGTCGGAATTCGGATGGGTGACCATCCGGCCCGCCATGCGCTGTTGACATTTTTCGGGGTGCACTCAGCCCAGTGATGCCAGTTGAGGAGCTACTCTACTGAATAGTAGCGGCTCCGGTGAAAGAAAACTATCATAACGACTGGGAGAGTGGTGTGCTGACCACACGCCCCTCCTGTCTGAATCCTCACCTCAGGATGACACGGCAGTCGGATGGTCCAGATGGGCCGCTTGTGGCCTGAAGACAGAGTGCTTTTTGCTTTTATTGCTATTACTATAGTAATAAACAATAATATATATATTATTTGTTGAAATTTACTTTGGATATCGCTGATTTGGAAGGATGTCTCTATTTCATCATCTTTGGAACACTGACACAGTGTCACTGTAACAGGAAAATCCAATATGCATGGCACTCGAGGATCTGGAGGGACTTTGGGGGGGGGGGGGGCGGGATATCCAGGTGGGACTCGCATAACAGAGGATGGGTCAGATCAAGGATTTGTAGGCGTGGAGGATGGTAGAGGAGTTCAATCACCATGTCCGGCCAGAGAGGAGTTTGAGGAGTCGGAGGCGGTTGTGGGCCTTGGATAGAGCGGAGATGAGGGATCCAGTTGAGGTGACGGTCAATGGTGAGGCCAAGGTAGGTGGGGGTGGGGGAGAGGTGGACAGGATGGGCGCAGACGGCAAGGGAGAAATCAAGAAGCTGGAACGAGTGAGTGGTACGACCTACGATGATTGCCTGGGTCTTGGAAGGATTGATTTTCAAGAGCCACTGCTTACACAAAAAGGTGAAGTTGATTCTGACATTGGGCTCGTTGAAGGGTACGAGTGAGGGCAAGGAAGGTGGTGTCATTGGCATACTGCATGTGATGGTTGGGGCATATCTGCTGTGTACATGAGGTGGAGGAGAGGGGAGAGGACAGAGCCCTGGGGCACACCTGCGGAGGGGTAGAAGGTGCGGGAATCGGCGTTATGGATGGTAACATAGGAGAGGTGGTGGGAGAGGACGGAGGCAATCAGATGCACATAGTTGATAGTAGATGGGGACGCCAGACATGGTCGTAGACGTTTTCGAGGTCTAGGGAGACAAAAATGGCAGAGCGACAGGACTTAAGCTTGAGAGAGAGGGGATGAATGAGGCGAAGGAGTTGGTCATTGGCAGAGAAGGAAGGTCAAAAACCACATTGGGTGTTGTGGAGCAGGTGGTTTCGATGGAGGTGGTGATGGATGTGCCGGGTAAGGATGGATTCCAAGACCTTGTTGAACACCGAGGTGAGGCGTATAGGGCGATAGGAAGAGGCATCAGATGGAGGCTTGTTGGGTTTTCCACAGGTCAGGGCTGACGCTGGTGGCAAGGATAACGTTGTAGAGGATGGCAAGGACTGCAAGGAAGGAGGGTAGGCAGTGTTTGAGGTGGCGGTAGGTGACGCCGTTGTGGCAGGGAGCAGTGTTGCGTTTAGAGCGGAGTGTGAGGCTGATTTCCTGTGCAGTGATTGGAGTGTTAAGTTCAGACAGTGGGGTGTGGCTCAAGTACTGGAAGCTAGGGTGCTGTTATGAATCCATCCACACAAAATACAAGTGTCATGTAGCAACAGCCTTAGGGAATGAAACACACTTATAACTATTTACGAGGCATAAGTCTCGTCCTAGCCAACAGAAATGGAAATAAACTGTATGATATTTTTTACAATTGTAGTGCTTGTTAATTTACTTGAACATGGAATTTCAAGAGAAAAAAAACCTAGCTTGTCACGTCCACTCTAGTCCAGCGCCATCTACAGAGTGCATTGTGTACCTGAAGAGCTGACTGGCCAGAGCTTTTCTTTGCAACGGCCCGGTAGTGACAGGCTAAGCTGCGACTTCCGGTTGGCCGAACCCATATGACCACACATGACACCAGCTTTGCTAACTCCTAGCCGCTGTTAGAGAAGGGGATCTGGCCTGGACGCAGAGTTCTAACTTCAGTTCCATGTGCTGCATAAATTCCCCAGTTTAAAAAATCCACTTCACCCAATGCAAGAAGAAAATGTTGTTGTCTACACACCTCGAATTCCTCACGTAAAATGTTTGATTCCTCCCATTTATGTGCGTTATTTTCGAAGTCAGTGGAAATCGTTGCATACACACGCTGCCATTTTTGGCTCATGATGGAGTGCTAAGAGCATCCTTTATCTCTCTCACATGATGCCTCCAGATATTCGAACTCTGACAACGAGGTCCAATGCCTCATCACCTATGCGTTCTAATTTGGTAGCCAAACAGCGACCCAGAGGAGTCGTAAATATCACGTTAATACTTAATATCAATTTCCAAATTCGGTAATACAAGTGATTTTGTAAAGGTAGCCATCTCTCGCTGTGAAGGTGGGAGACTGAAATTTCCTTAAATGTTTTTTCGCCGCAACGAAAAAACGCTTGATTACTGCTCCAACTTGCGAATCATATGCGTATCATTCTTTCCTTAGCTTTCAAACGTCCGGCCGCATATCATTAACATCACATTGGTTGACTAATTAATTAAATTGGCTGTTAACTGTCGTGAGATAGCTGAAGAAATCCAGTGCTAATTACGATATGTCTGTCGGTTACTTTGCAATGCTAGGTCATTTAGAATTCTGATATACTGCTCCTGATCTAATCCTGCTGACCTGTCGGCCTATGGGGGCAGCAAAATGTTTCACTCTCTCCTCCGCCACTTCGCTGCCTTCCCAACGCTCCCGCTGCCTCCCCCAGGTCGTATGCGAGCAGCTGTCGACGCCGCCAACGGTTCACTAATCTCCGCCGGCACATCTGGGCTGCACTGCAGCCAGCCGACAAGCCACTTCTCGCCTTGCTGGATAGCTGTTAATGATTCGAGGCTTACAAAAGCTGTCCTATCCGTTGTCGAAAAAGTTGCTTCCCCTCCTCTCATCCGGGAATCAAAACGCTCTGAAATGTGTTTCTGAGACATCCTGGAAGGCTGATCCAGTGAACAATAGCAAAATATCTGTCTGCAGACCACCCTTTCCTGAATGTGCAAGTCCCTGCAGACCTGGGATTCACTCAGAACACAGTCCTGTAGATACATTCCTATTGCGTCCAGTCAGATTAAATGGGTGGGTGCTTTTAGAATGCATATGGGAGTCCCAGGAAAGACGGCGATGTTCGAGATACACTATCGAGAACATTTAGACAACCCGTATTTGAAGCTGACTACTGAAGTATCCTACTGCTGCCAAGATACATTTCCCAACATTTAGACAACCGGTATTTGAAGCAGACTACTGAAGTATCCCACTGCTGCCAAGATACATTTTCCTTTAGGATCACAGGTTGATGTGTAAGCAGATTTTCTGTTGCCCATATTCTGCAGTTCTATGTAATGACATGTCCTTGGAGATGGAAATGGGCTTTGTCTGTCAACAGAATCTTCCAGGGTCATTCATTGTCCACTTCCACATGATCAAGAAATTTTACAGCAAACATTTGTCTTAGTGGCAGGTCAGTATGAAGCAACTCCTGAACACAGGTAATGTTATATGGATAACAGAGCAGGATATTTTGTAGCATTTTATGCATCATGCTCACAGAGTAATCTAGAGTTCAGTCAATTCCCCTGCGCTGCATGTTTCCACGTCATTGGTCTACTCCACCTGCAATGTTGTGATCATATCTACCAATGCCGAATCAACTGTTTTCCTCCCACGGCCACAGTGCACTTCAAAAGAAGCTATCCCGTCGGATTTCAGTCATTTTCTCCAGACCCCTAGCAGACATTGGACCAACGCCGTTTTTTATACCTAAGTGTCCGAAACTTCTACAGAGGTAACTTTACCAGCAACATGCAATCTTGCATTCAGACAGTCATACCGAGCATCTCAGACACAAACTGAGGAACAGCCGTGTTCTCCTAGGCTTGCATTTTCCATATTCTGGCGCTTCCATCACCATCTGGTGGTAAAAGCTTCATTTATACATCTTTTCCTCCATAACATTTCCCCCTTCTTCGATAATACATAGCATCCTGAATCTATAAGCCTACGGATAGGGTGCTCAGATAGGCACAAAATGCCTATCTTTTCAGAGGCCTCTAGATTTTCTAAATGGAAGATGAGACGAGAAATTAGTGCTCAAATTGAAGCAGATAGATCCATTTCTTCCCCTCGCTCTGTTTGTGAATGGAATTGGAAAGGAAATGACAAGTAGTGATACAGGGTACCCCACGCCATGCACCCTATGATAGCTTGCAAAGTATGCACATAGACGTAAATTTAGCCCACCTATTAAGATGTCAGTCTAGCCATAAATAGGTACCCAATACTCACAGAAGACTGTTGTCTCTCATTTATCAAGAAAACAAAAGACAAACTTACGGTGCTACTTGTCTCTCAGTAAAACCCCTCGTATTAGCCTTTAGTTTTGTCACTGTAGTCATTTCAGGAGATGTATGACATAGACCGTAATGTGTTAGAAGAAGCGATATAGGTCTCAGCTCCCAACTGCTCTTTTTTCAGAGTGTGCTTACCCGCCATATTCTCACGAATGATTAATACATTACAAATACGACAGTAATGGCGTCACAGTCTTCGTTCATAGCATAATTTTTCGTGAGAAATTCACCTTTTGTTCAAATAAAGCATACCTTCAGAATACGAATAACAGTATCACAGAGTTTCCAATATTCTATCCATTTCGTCACTTACATTGATGAAAAAGTCTCACACCTCCATCCATAATTCTGAGCTACTACAAGAGTAGGCGGAGATTCCAGATGTAATCGCAGCGTTGCTCATTTTTACTTCCACGAGCCATTTGCTAATGGACTGACCATGATACTGTATTCCGTCCAGAGCAGACTCTGTCGACATGGGTACTACATATGCATGTTGGTAGTTATTTATTTACAAGCAAACGCAGTACACTTATCCAACTATCGTTATCGAGAGCCAATTAACCAACAAGTATAAGCCAAACGAAATCAATATAAATGTCTCCTCCATCAATATCAGTCATATCAGTAACGCTTACACCTCGGTCCGAGTTGTAGGCCACAATCTCTACATGGAACACCGATTTACGGTCACTCGCTTCTTCGTGGGCGAATAACATCACCCTTAAAAATCCATGCAAATGAAATTCAATGCTATATATTCTCCTGCTTTAGCTCACCGACTTGTCAGTTCTTAGTGTTTGGGTTGCTTCCCTTAAGGTTTCAGCAAATGAATCCGAACGTGGTATATGCATTCTTCTTCAGCTCGCTCCAGATGCTTACTGCTAGGTATTTTACTGCAGTTGGCGCTTCCGATGATGATGTTTTAGAGTTCTAGTCCTATTACTGTACAACAGATTTAGTTACATTCAGGTCAAGTACCAACTTCACCATAGATCTTCTCGCCTGCTTACAGACAATTCTATTACCAGCGAAGATTCTACGTTTAAAACAAACACCCCACAAACAACTGTACAGTGTTTGGTGGAGCAGCAGCAGAATTTACGTCTTTTGTTTCCTCGATCTACGCGTATACTTCACAACCCATCGTAGGTTGGGTGGCGTAAGGTACCCTGTACCATTACTAGTAATTTCCTTTCCTCTTCCAGTAGCTAAAAGGGCAAAGGAAAAGAGATCTCTGTATGAGCGCTAATTTGTCGTATCTTATTTTGCTGGTCCTCACGCAGAATGTATGCTGGCGGCAGCAGAGTCATTCAGCATACAGCTTCAACGGTTGGTTCACTAAACCCTCTCAATACTGTTCCTTGGAAAGAACGTCCTCCCTTCAGGCATTCCCATATGAGTACTCAAAGCATCCACCCTCTAATCTAGCGGAAGCCAACAGGAATGCTTCCATACGACTGTATTCTGAGGGAATCCCAGATTTGCGGGCTCATACACGTTTGGGATGGAGTGGTCAGGATACAGATGTTTTGCAACTTTTCACTGGGTCAGCGTTTTTCTCATATCTAGAAACCACACCTCAGAAAGTTTCGGTTTGCACGTGGGAGGAAGGGAAGCATATTCCTGAACGTCCTGTTATTTACCCCAGCGACACTTAGTCGCCCAATTATTCTGAGAAGTATAGGAAAACTGTTGTAAAACTGGAATCGTTTACAGCTTTCTGGCACAGTGATCGGTGGCTTGTCGGTTAGGAGCGGTACAGCCCTGACGTGTGGGTAGGGGTTTGTGACCCGGTGGCGGCAGTGGCAGATATTCGAATGTCACCTGCTGGGGTCATCAAGGAGGGGGAGGGGGCGCCTCACGGGGGGGGGGGGGGGAGGGAGGTATCCTACCAACCCGTATACCAGAGTTATACGTGACTTTCTTCCACCAGCAAGGTAAGGCAATCAACAGGGAGATTGTAATTAGCATTTGATATCTTCAGTTATCTGACGACAGTTAACCCCAATTTTCGTATCGGAGGAAGCCCCGAGAGATGTCAGACGAGTGCCTGTAATGATTATGTGGGGTGTGTAATCCAGCCGCAAAATCAAAGTTATTCACTATGCAAAGAGACTCTCATGATCATTGTCATTAATTCGTCAATCAATTTGATAAAATAATGTGCCGCAGGGCTGTTGAAAGTGGAGGCAAGAGTGTCACAAATATGATTCGCGAGTTGGAGTGGTAAACGGCTTTTTGACTGCGGCTACATCTTTCAAAGAAATGTCAGTCTCCCACCTACACAGCGAGAGATGGCCATCGTAATAAAATCACCTCTATTATCGAATTTATAATGTGATACTTTAAATTAACCTGATATCTACAATTTCTCTGTGTTGCTGTTTTGCTACCTTAATAGACATAGTAGGTGACGAGGCATTTGATTTCCTTAAGCGAGTTTGAGGAGGCGTCCTGTGAGAGAGGAAACCATGCTCGTAACACTCCGTCTTGAAGCAAAAATAAGTTTAATATGCTACTCCTGTGTTAAATTACGTAACAGATATTAAGCTGATAAGATGAGATTTTTTTTACCAGATGAGAGAATACTTAGAGGAAATATAGCCCATGAAATGCTGTTGTATAGGATTTTCACACCGAGAATCAACAATTAAAGTTACTTTAGCGGTGTCAAAACGCGTGTTTGCGCCGATTTCTTCAGACTTGGAAAATAACGCGCGTAAAATGGAGGAATTCAACATTTTATTTTATTTTATTTTATTTTAAGTGGGGAATCTGTGCAGGCCGTGAAACTGAAGTTCGAGATTCACGTCCAAGTCACTGCTGGTCTCACCTGGTACTAGCAGCTGATGACGCCGGTCCGCGGCCAGTGGCAGGCGTGGTCATGAGGGCTCGGCGGAGCCGAAGCCGCAGCTTAGCCTGTCCCGACCGGACAGGTACAGAGAAAGGTTCTCAGATAAACAGTGCACTTGGTAGATAGTACTGGATTAGACTGGAAGAGACTGGCCAGGTTTTCGTCTTGAGATGCTGCGTTCGAGAAAGATAATAAGCTAAACACTCGTAAAAACAAATCGTACAATGTATTTCCGTTTCTGTTGGCTAAAGGAGTTGCTGCATACCTCCTGTAGGGTGACCGTGGATTTGTAGCACCACTTCCCCCGCCCCACCCCCATCCTTACTGGCTGCCCTTGCTACCCTGTACAACATCCTCCTCTCTACCGTCTTTTACCCTGACATCTGGAAGACTTCCTGTGTCCTGCTTTTCCCTAAACCCAACGAACCCCCCCCCCCCCCCCCCCCCCCTCTGACACCTCTTCCTATCTTCCCATCTGCCTCACTTCCATGTTCAGTAAGGTCTTCGAGTCCACCTCTCCTGTTGTATTCATCACCACCTTAACCAGCACCACCTTCTTCCCCTTACCCAGTGTGGTTTCTGGCCCTCCTTCTCAGCGGACGACCAGCCCCTTAGCCTTACAAATCTCCTGTCCCTGTCTGTCTCCCGTCACTGTTCTATCTTTGTTTCCCTCGAACTCCAGAATGCCAACGACTCCGTCTGGCATCCCGGGCTGCTCTTCAAACTCCAGACCTATGCTCCCAAATCAATTTAGCCCATCTCGTTGCGTCCTTCCTCTTCCCTCCTACTATGTCAGTATTCACCATACCAACTCCTGTACTTTCCCGGTCGCAGTGTCTGAGCGGTTCTAGGCGTTTCAGTCTGGAACCGCACGACCGCTACGGTCGTAGGTTCGAATCCTGCGTCGGGCATGGAAGCGTGTGATGTCCTTAGGTTAGTTAGGTTTAAGTAGTTCTAAGTTCTAGAGGACTGATGACCTCAGAAGTTAAGTCCCATAGTGCTCAGAGCCATTTGAGCCATTTACCTGTACTTTCCATTCCACTGCCAGTCTGCCCCAAGGCTCTATCGCTTACCCTCTCCCCTATCTCCTGTATACTGCCGATGTGCCCAAACGTCCACTGCCTGTACACCCCCTTCAATTTGCTGATGACACCGCCTTTCTGACCATTTATCCTACCCTTCAACGATCCCAAAGTATCATTCAAACCCACCTTGACCAGTTCACTGCCTATTGCAACCAGTGGATCCTTGGCATCAACCCTTCCAAGACGTAGGCCACTCCTTCTGGCTTCACGATTTTTACCATTTATCGTTGTCCTATCCACCTCACTCCTACCCTGAAATACCTTGGCCTCATCCTCGACCATCACCTCACCTGGACTCTCCATCACCTTACAATCGAACACAAAGCCCACTGCGTTTGCAACTCCTGTCTGTCCGAACATGGGTACTGCATCCTTCCACCATCCTTTCACATACAAATCCTTCATCGACCCCCATCCTTTTTTATGCCAGCATCGTTTGGATTTCTACCCCTCCCAGATTCTATAAAACCCTCTAAATCCTAGAACGCCATGCATTCCGTGTCGCCTTCTGTACCCACTTTCCGTCCCACACACACATCCTCTATGACCTCATACCCTTCCCCCATATTCTTTTCCCCAAACACATCCACATCCAGTAATCCATCCAATGGCTCTATCCTCCCAGCCCCTGGTGTCCCCCATCCTCTCCAATTTCAGCCCATTGATATGCCTTTACTCTTGTGTCCCACCCTCTCTCCATCTCCATACCCTCCGCCTCTTTACCCAACACAATTTCCAGCACCTACCCTTCCCAGATGATGAGCTTCACCCTGAATGCTACCCTCCCTACTAACCCCACCTCTCATCGGTCACGGTGGTCGTGCGGTTCTAGCACGGCAGTCGGGAACCGCGGGACTGCTACGGTCACAGGTTCAAATCCTGCCTCGGGCATGGATGTGTGTGATGTCCTTCGGTTAGTTAGGTTTAAGTAGTTCTAAGTTCTAGGGGGCTGATGACCTAAGATGTTAAGTCCCATAGTGCACAGAGCCATTTGAATCATTTTTTAACCCCACCTCCTCCCTTCTCCTGCTCAGGGCTGCATCTCTTCTCCTCTTCCCTTCCCTCGAGCAGTTTTCTTCCCTCCTATTCCCCTCCCCTTTCCCATGTCCACTCCCTCCTGACTTGCCTTCCCACTTCATCTCCCACCCTACACATCTCCTGCCTCTTGGTGCACCCCCTCATCCCATTTTTCTTTTCCTCCCACACTCTCCAGTGCCCCTCCCCCCCCCCCCCCCCCCGCTCTATAGCTTCCTCTCCTTTGCCCTCCTCTCAGGCCTCCCATCCCTTGGCAGGTCCCTACCACCGTTTTTTATTCTTTGTGTGTGCACTGCGCTTACTGTGATTTTTTAGGTATCTCATGCTCTTTATACTGTGGCCGACTTTTAACTTGTGTGTGTGTGTCCAGAGTATTTTAAGTGTCCCACAAATTGACAACTTTACAGAAGCGAGAACCGATAGAGGTACTCAAAGTACCGTCAGGTGGCTTGCGGAGTGTGGATGTAGATGTAGATGTAGATGTTGACTTTTTTACCTGACCCCAGTTAACATTCCCGTGTTAGTGTGTATTTTAACTTTCATTGTCTCCATTTACTGTGTTTTTATAACCCTCTTTTTCCACCCTCTTTTAAGTATAAGTTACCTCTTATTATTTGTACGCCACTCAGCTGAAGAGCGGTATATTGTACCGCTGCCAGCCCTGCTCTGACCATGTGGGACAAGCAAATGAAATTACAATGAATAAAAAAAAAATAGTAGCACTAACACTCCCTCCTAGGCCGTTCCCTCCCAATCTTCCTTGTCCTCTGCCCCTTGGGGTGCTACCAGCTTCTATTCCCCCCTCCCCCCTCAATTCTGCCTCTTGCCCCTTCTCATACTCCCCTCCTTCACCGACCCCTATTCTACCTTTCCTCTCTATCTCATCTTAGATCTCCTCTCCATCCCCCCCCCCCCCCACCTGCCCTAGGCATATACTTCCGAATTTAATCCAGTTACATTGTCATGTGTTGGTGTTCGTCGTGTATGTGACGTCAGTGCAATGAGTGTTGGGTGTCATCGTTCCATGTGGCTCTCATTAGCGTGACCGCCGTTTCTGTGTTGTTCATGCCACCAGTGTTCATGTGTCATTTTAATTATATGTGGATTTTACAAAAACGTACCTCATAGAACTACTCCTTTGTTGTGTATTTTAATGCCCGTTGTTTCCCCATCTCATGTGTAAATTTCATATTTTATCCCCGAATTTTATGTGTGTAGTCTCTTCGATGAAGAGGCTAATTGTGCTGCAGCCACATTCGTCAGGCGTATGAAATAACAATAAAGGAGAAGAAGTAGCCGCACTGAGACAATGGGCACTTTGCTAATATTATTACCCTCCCAGCAGCTATTCATTGTAGATCAGCAATCGGTTACTCCCCTGCACTTCAGTGATAGCTTGCTGTCTTATTATTATTGTTATTACCCACCCTTCCCACATAGGGCTATTGGCCTGAATGTCTGGAGCAACTCTAGTGCTACACTAAAAGCGAAAATATCCTTTCAACATGCAGCAGTCTTTGACGAGACTGCTCAGAGTTACTGTCTAGCCCTTCGTCAATAGCAAATACCCCTCCCTAACTCCTATGCTTCAGAGTAAGAGGAAAAAATTTGAATTTGCTTCCGATTTTTGAATTTCCCAGCAGTTTTAGTATTTGCCACCACTATGGGAGGAGAGTTAGACTGTCTCAGTACAGTGGGTCAGTCATCTTGGATTGTGACTTCATAGTGAAGTAACATACCTATTCCAAAGATGACGAAATAAAGAGAATGCTCTACATACTTCATTATACAGCAGTACATTTTGTGTCTAGTTTTAATTCCCTAAAGACTTGTTAATAACAGGGAGCCTTTGTATGTCCTAACACCACAAAATCATTTTATTATCTTATCAAAGTCCAAAACTAACGGTGACAATAAGGAGAAAACAATTGCAGCTTTACTCGGTGCATTTTATAAAAGCAAAATGCACAACTTTTCAAGGGCAGATCTGGGTTCCTGATTTAGAAGAGTGTGTTCTCTTACAGGAGTTTGTGTGATGGGGATTATGGAGGAGAAGAGTGGTTCTCTGTTTTACTTTTTCGAAGGGTAGAGTGTTGTTCCAGACGGTGCTACGGAGCAACGACTGAAGTTTGTAGAAGGAGCACCAAGTTGCAGTTAGGGATCTTTCAGCGCGTCTGTAATGTGTAAGGGGCTACCTTGAAGTGTTTTAGCCAGTGAGTGCAGACTATAACGTCGAAAGTTGCGCAGAAGTCGGAGAGAGCTTTTGTCACAGGAACAGACTTGGCTAGGTTACTTCTTCCACTAAGAGGCTTTGCTAGGTGACGTCACACTGCAGACACTGTGACGTCGTCTAGCCCGACTTACACTGTCTTAGCTGGATGGTTACAGTTCAGCTTAAAGTGGCTTACGAACGGATTGATGAACATGAAGGGCTATTTTAAGCTGAGTAAATGACTGTCAAAGTTCGATGGCAATTTATAAATTGTGATAGTTGTTATCGAAACATCAGATATTTTTTGCTGATAGTCTGTGTGTAGGAACAGGTACGATAAGAAATTGCAGTAGCCCTACAGTATTTTTTGTGATGTTTGAAAAATACTTATACTCCTTTGGTCCTCAAACGTGTTAATCAGGTGTAAATAAAAAGTACTGCTGTTTATTTTTAAGATTTTTGGTATAATACACATGAAATATGTAGCACAATTCTTGCAGATTTTAAAACAAAGGAGTGTGAGAATTAATGAATAATTGATGTATCAAGCTGAACGACAAATATGTAAATAGGAAATTTAAAAAAAAACACCAAAACAAAAGTATGTTGGTGAGATTCAAAAGTACACGAAAGATTATTAAAGTGACATATTACCTCGTTACAGTCAGTGTCTGCTAAATGAGAATCTGTTCCTTCTGTAGTATCTCTTGAAGAATGTCTTACTTGGGGTAACACTTGCGATGCTCTAAAATTGTCTCGTTCATTTTTAGATCTTTCTCGTCCCATTTTTCAGTCATGTCTTCTTCTTTCACCATTCTGCCCTCTTGCATCGACGGTTACTGTTGTCTTGAAATGCATTTACACGTTCACTGAATTTTATATTATAAGTACTCTTAATAGCACACGCACTACGCTGTCGTTGTACTTCCAGAAAAATACGTACCTGAAGCTTCATTACGATATCAGCAATTCTCCTATCGTCGGCCATTTCACTTGTACTAGTTGCGCTCTTACACTTAATCATCGCAGAATGAAGCACTAGGCCAGGAATTCACTTGTACATCTCTTTCTGTGAGGAGACCCACATTTTACCTCACCAAATATGCACTCAGCTCATTTCAGTTGTGTCAATAGTACTCCCAACCGCTCAAATGTAATCCTTCGAAAGAAACAGTTTACGTCTAACTGCGGTAAACAATGTCTCAAATTTTGATATTGAGAATATTCTTGCAGGACTTTCATTCGGTCGGGTAAGCGTTAAGCTGCATATAAGGCGCAGAACTGTATTTCATTCATTTACTTATTGTTTGAGTCAACTGATTGATCATACAACGTAAGCTTTCACGACCGTTACTGACATCACTGAAGACTTCCTGGCTATTAGGCCGTGGTCGATGTGCAAAGCTCTCCCCTAACGTTTCCTCTCCTACTGCGGGAGACTTCTCCAGCGGTAAAATGGCGATCTGCAACAATACTCGAGGCTATTATATAGGCAGTGTAGAGGGCACCACACTCTATCACGTGACGTTGGATACCAGATTATCGCTAGTATTGCCAACATTCTCGATTGAAAGTAATGGATCGTCATACATACGTTGTGTTGCTGACACCAAAATTTTGTCCCATATAACACCTTACTCTTTTCTGTTAAAATTGTTATGGTGTTTATAAATCTCGACAGCCTTTCTAAACATACGCGAATGTTAATGATGTTTCAGGCTTGACATTCGACTCAGTGAATTTTATTTCATGATCATCCTCGTGATACACATGTCCCGTTGTGGCAGATTTATCCGTATGTCCTAGGCGGCAATTCCTCTTGTGTTCAAAGGAAGGTGTTAAATTAAACGCCGGCCGCAGTGGACGTGCGGTTCTAGGCTCTACAGTCTGGAGCCGAGCGACCGCTACGGTCGCAGGTTCGAATCCTGCCTCGGGCCGGGGGTGTGTGTGATGTCCTTATGTTAGTTAGGTTTAATTAGTTCTAAGTTCTAGGCGACCGATGACCTCAGAAGTTAAGTCGCATAGTGCTCAGAGCCATTTTTTAAATTAAACAAAATTTGTATGTCGAAACTGCAACGTAAATATGACGATCGATTACTTTCAATCCAGAATGTTGGCAACACCAGCGATAGTCTCGTGCTTCCTCAAGTTCGGCTTGCAGTTCGCCATTTCACCTCTGAAGATGTCTCCTATAGTTGGAAAGGACACTTCAGGAGTAAGGTTACACATTGACCACGGCCTAATAACCTGGAAGTTTTAAGTGAGTCTACTGTTTGGTCTGATGCAGGCAACTACGAATTTATTTCCAGTGCCAACTTCTTCGTCTCATTGTAGCTCTCTGCACCTAACGCCATCAACTGTTGGACATATTGCGACCACCGCCTTCTTCTACAGTTTTTACACCTTAGAGATCCTCACAGCACCATAGACGTTATCCCTTCCGTCTTCCTAATCCCCTAACTTATCAGTCCACCTAATTATCAACATTCTCCTGCAGCACCACATCTCATACGATTCGGTTCTCTTCTTTCCCGGTTTTCTCACAGTCCACGACTCACTTCCGTACAATTCGCCTCTAGGGTGACGAATTCTGTGAATGTTCTCCTTAGTCTTGCCTCCATTTTCAAGCGCAACGTCAGAACTGCCGCCCTGGTGCCCTTATCCTCCCTGAAGTCAAACTGATCGTCCTCTCAGAGACCCATAATTTTGTTTTCCGATTTTCTGCTCATTGCAAATTCAGTGCATGAACCGTTATCTTGCATGTACGATAGTTATCGCGCTTATATTTTTCGAGCACAGCGATATAAATCAGAGCAATTTAAGCGTGTACTGAGATATACCAGTCGTTCTTCTCACCATTCGCCTATTTCAACATTTTATTATTTTCAGCTGTTGAGCACTTTTACTGCCATAACTTAATCAACCAACATGCTTTGTATATGGTTTAAATTTGTCTTAATATCATAAGTTACGTAGTTGAGTATAAAGAGGCGCCCTTTCTCCCGTTGTTGCATTCCAGAGTTGTAGTCAATATTGATGGTGCTCAATATCAAAACATACATAAAACGCTTTCTATGGTTTCCTGAAAAAAAAGAAAAGTGTGAGAGGGACGTCATACGTTGTTGGCCAGCTACAATTGAAGCAGAAACGTTTCAGAGCAAAATTCTGATGGAAAGTGGAATAGTCACTTCTAATCTAATGAAACTAATCTGGAATCGTGGGGAGGAAATGAGATCCACAGTCTTAATATCTAAATAACTACTGAATACCGAAGGTTAAAACAATAACGGGTCATGCTTTTGTATGTTGTGACATTACAATTGTGGAGAAATGCTATAAATCTCATTAGAAAATTGTGTGACCACTACTGGAGAGGAGTGGAGGAGGAAAGCGGATATACAGGGTGCTTTTTCCACTGTGTACAAACTTCAAGGATTGATCGATGAGAAGACACAGAACAAAAAATCTCTAATGAACTTATGTCCAGAAACACATGGTTTCCATGCTGCAGACCATTCATTCAATCGTACTTTGTTACATAGAAGGTATTCTAACATGCGCTGTACCATGCAGCTACAGTTACAGTATGCCTGGCTTCCTCCTTGAGTGTTGCACTGTACCCCATACGTCATGTTCTAGCGCCCTCTCTTGCCATAGTAATTGGTAATTTTGTGTTCGACTCACTTCTCTTGTTAACTCTCTTTACAGTGATATAGCTTTGTACACGATGGCTCCATATTCGAATCGAGAGCTTGCCAATATGATGTTTTGTTACGGAAAGGACAACCAAGTGGCTACGGGCGGGGGGTAGCAAGGTTGTATCAGAAGTCCCATCTCCGAGGACAGCAACCACAGCATTCAATGTTTGCAACAGTGTTTCGCCGTTTGTCAGAGACAAGATCGTTTCAAGAAGCAGAAAATCATGAAGGATGTACCCGAAATGTTCGGTCATCAGGCTTGGAGGAAAATGTGATCAACACTGTGGTCGGCGACCACCATGTCAGTACCAGGCAGTTGGCCCGCCAGTACAGGGTAAGCCAGACGACCGTATGAAACATTGTCCGTGACAATTGTTACTAAGCTTATAGTTTACAGTGTGTGCAGGGTTTACTAGCGACAGACTTTCCACATCGAGAGCAGTTTTGTCACTGGTTTCATCACCAGGAACTACGATTCTGGGATTTGGGTCATCCATCCTATTCACGGATGAGGCCACCTTTATGCGGAGTCGTATTTTCAACTTTCAGTACAGTCATCTGTGGGATAGTATGCACAATCACCATGATGTGGTGACAGCGAATCACCAGCATCGGTGCAGCAGCAATATGGGGACCGGGATAACTGGCGACACTATTTTGGGACCAGTCTTCCTTCCACGTCGCCTAACACTTGTGTACTGTCGGCGTTCTATGCGGGTGACTATGTCTCCCCTGTTGGAGGAAGTGTCACTGATGACTCGAAGGGTCATGTGGCTGCTACACGATGGTGCTGCAGCCCACTTCGCATTTAACGTCAGGACGGATCTCAGTCGTGTCTTCCCTGGTCGATGGATCGGACGAAGGGGTCCTGTTGCATAGCCTGCTCGTTCACCAGATCTCAACCTGTGCGATTTCTGGTTATGGGGCATCGAAAAAGTTTCGTGCATGCAGAGCCCATATCGGATGTGGAGACACTGCAGCAGCGTATTCATGCTACGTGTGACACTGTTCGGATGCAGCCTGGCCGATGTGAACGTGTGCGACACAAGATGTTACAGTGCGTACACGCATGCATTGAGGCACATGGGAACATGCTGTAACTGAGACTGCATGGTACAGCGCGCATTAGACCGCAGTCTCTGTAGCTCCGTATGACTGAATAAATGGTCTCTAGCATGGAAACTATGCATTTCCGGAAGTAAGTTCATTAGATCTGTTTTGTTCTGTGTCCTCTCATCGATCTTTCCTTATACACTGCGAAAAAAATCACCTTGTAGACGAGTCGGTGTGATTCGAGTGAGCCGTCACCACTCAACTGCATCGGGAGATGGACGTGGGGAGTCCGCAGCTCGTGGTCTCGCGGTCGCGTTTTCGCTCCCGACCAGGGGTCCCGGGTTCGATTCCCGGTGGGATCAGTGTTTTCACCTGCCTCGAGATGACTGGGTGTTCGTGTTGTCCTTATCATTTCATCATAATTCATGAAAATGGCGAGTTTGGACTGAGAGAAGGTTGGGAATTTGTACGGGCGCTGATAACGGCGCAGTTGAGCGCCTCCCAAATCAAAACATCATCATCATCATCATCATCATCACCACGAACGTTGGGCGGCAGCTGCGGGCGGCGTTATGTGTGCTGTATAAGCGACAGCAGGATCAGAGCGTGGGCTGCACGTGCGGGGAGCATCCATATAGTTCAGTGTTGTATTACCTTAACCACTGTTTAACTTGAATTACGAAATAAGAGATACGTAAAGTTTCTGTGTGACCTTGAGTTTATTAGACCGAGAACCACTGAAATAGGATCCTGGACAGCATAAAAAGTACAGATCAGTGAGGAGGATATTGTGGGAGTACATTTCTCTACTGTCACAAATGCCGTTATCTTATGACCGAGTGGTTCTGAATTATGTAATTCCGGTGTCAAGAATGTGGTGGAACAACTAGGTTTAATGACAGCAATGGTACAAGGAGCGACGTACTGTACTCATTGCTCGGTACGAGAGCAGATAGACGATGCAAATTTCCGTGCGATGGTCCTACAGAGGAAGTTAACTTCATACTTAATAGGTATGGAAGAGTCGTTACAAACATTCACGAAAAATGCTCTTTACCACAAATATTCCCTAATTCCAATGTCGTAGCACAGGTCAAAACTGACTTACTGAAAAGTTTCCCTTCAGTCCGTAACGTGTGCGGATATCGTGCACTCGTACTACATGACGCCCAGCCAATGGTAATCTATGCAGCTTCCAGTTATTCGAATCGCATGCACCCACACTGCTGTTGTCAACCACACAGCAGAGACCAAAAGATGTCGAGTGGGGAAACAAATTCGTGTAGTCAATTCGTGTAGCCGAAAATTTTTGGACGGTGCTAAGGGGGATTGCGGCCGGCCGGTGTTGCAGAGCGGTTCTAGGCGCTTCAGTATGGAACCGCGCGACCGCAGGTTAGAATCCTGTCTCGGGCATGGATGTGTGTGATGTCCTTAGGTTAGTTAGGTTTATGTAGTTCTAAGTTCTAGGGGATTGATGACCTCAGATGTTAAATCCCATAGTGCCATTTGAACCATTTTAAGGGGGATTGCCATGTACAACAAACTGAAAATCCTGACTGGTGTGGTGTGAGCATGTAGTTGGGGAGGGGGGAGGGGGGCGGGCTGAAGTTCACTTCTTCATGTTCTTGTATATCCCGAAAACCGCCGCTTCTAGTGCAAATGTTTGTCAGTACAGAATTAAAATACATAAAATTTCCAACAAAATGGTCCTATTCGTTTTTTCTCTAGAACTAATAGTTTCCGCGTTGATCAAAAGTCGCACACTACTAAAAAATTTTAACCGTTTCGAGTTTTTTTTTCTTTTTTTTTTTGTAGCAGCACGGTGAAGATACACTCCTGGAAACTGAAATAAGAACACCGTGAATTCATTGTCCCAGGAAGGGGAAACTTTATTGACACATTCCTGGGGTCAGATACATCACATGATCACACTGACAGAACCACAGGCACATAGACACAGGCAACAGAGCATGCACAATGTCGGCACTAGTACAGTGTATATCCACCTTTCACAGCAATGCAGGCTGCTATTCTCCCATGGAGACGATCGTAGAGATGCTGGATGTAGTCCTGTGGAACGGCTTGTTATGCCATTTCCACCTGGCGCCTCAGTTGGACCAGCGTTCGTGCTGGACGTGCAGACCGCGTGAGACGACGCTTCATCCAGTCCCAAACATGCTCAATGGGGGACAGATCCGGAGATCTTGCTGGCCAGGGTAGTTGACTTACACCTTCTAGAGCACGTTGGGTGGCACGGGATACATGCGGACGTGCATTGTCCTGTTGGAACAGCAAGTTCCCTTGCCGGTCTAGGAATAGTAGAACGATGTGTTCGATGACGGTTTGGATGTACCGTGCACTATTCAGTGTCCCCTCGACGATCACCAGAGGTCTACGGCCAGTGTAGGAGATCGCTCCCCACACAATGATACCGGTTGTTGGCCATGTGTGCCTCGGTCGTATGCAGTCCTGATTGTGGCGCTCACCTGCACGGCGTCAAACACGCATACGACCATCATTGGCACCAAGGCAGAAGCGACTCTCATCGCTGAAGACGACACGTCTCCATTCGTCCCCCCATTCACGCCTGTCGCGACACCACTGGAGACGGGCTGAGCGGAGCGTGAGCGGAAGACGGCCTAACAGTGTGCGGGACCGTAGCCCAGCTTCATGGAGACGGTTGCGAATGGTCCTCGCCGATACCCCAGGAGCAACAGTGTCCCTAATTTGCTGGGAAGTGGCGGCGCGGTCCCCTACGGCACTGCGTAGGATCCTACGGTCTTGGCGTGCATCCGTGCGCCGCTGAGGTCCGGTCCCAGGTCGACGGGCACGTGCACCTTCCGCCGACCACTGGCGACAACATCGATGTACTGTGGAGACCTCACGACCCACGTGTTGAGCAATTCGGCGGTACGTCCACCCGGCCTCCCGCATGCCCACTATACGCCCTCGCTCAAAGTCCGTCAACTGCACATACGGTTCACGTCCACGCTGTCGCGGCATGCTACCAGTGTTAAAGACTGCGATGGAGCTCCGTATGCCACGGCAAACTGGCTGACACTGACGGCGGCGGTGCACAAATGCTGCGCAGCTAGCGCCATTCGACGGCCAACTCCGCGGTTCCTGGCGTGTCCGCTGTGCCGTGCGTGTGATCATTGCTTGAAGAGCCCTCTCGCAGTGTCCGGAGCAAGTATGGTGGGTCTGACACACCGGTGTCAATGTGTTCTTTTTTCCATTTCCAGAAGTGTAATATTTTTGCTACCCTGTTAGAATACTGATCAACTGAGAATATTTATGTTTTGATAATTTTATTTTTGTGGGGATTGCGTTGTTTGGGGGTGGAGCCCAGACAGCGAGGTCATCGGTCTCGTCGGATTAGGGAAGAACGGGAAAGGGAGTCGGCCGTGCCCTTTCGAAGGAACCATCCCGGCATTTGCTGGAGCGATTTATGGAAATCACAGAAACCTATAGTGTTTCCTTTCCTCGGGGTTCTGTCGTGAAAATATAAAATAGAAAATCTGATTTGGTTTTGAATTTTTATGGAATAAGTTACGGATAAAGTGGACTTCGTATTACTGATTGAGATCGTGCTGTAATGGCAGAGCGGGTCGGCACACTACAAAAAGCGAATGTACGGAAATAGCTTCAGAAACTAATTGAAATTTACCTTATAATCTGGTTAGAAACGCAGTACTAATTACAGTATAGTCTTCATGGTTGTCCTCCCAATTTCTCTTGTAGGACGACACGTCTATCACTTTTCTCCGTCTGTTGAAAATTTCTTTAAGTTGTCACTGTCATGATCAATTTACAAATTCGGCGATAACCATTTCGAATCACTGTTGAAACAACTTCGTTTCGTAATATAATTTTAATTTCCACCCAAAAGCACATTCAACACAGCGCCGAAATATACACGTCTTTCGTATGAAGACAAGAGAGAGAGGGTAATCAATTAGTTCTTAAAAACAAAACCTATTCAAAAGTAAAAAAAAAAAAAAATATAACAAAATTATTTATAAAAATCGCTCGCTGGCGCAGTGCTCTTCTGCGTGCGCGATCGTGAGTTATATCTTTGTATTGGCGGAGGCGCGGTAGTCAAAGTACCATTAGAAGCCCTAAATCAGGACGGCCGGACGCGGGATGGAACCGTCGTCGTCCCGAATGCGAGTCCGGTGTGCTAGCCACTGCGCAATCTCGCTCGGTTTATTTTTGTGATTTAAGAGCAAAAAATATGGTGGTTCATATATCACCAAGGCACCTTTGTGAGGTATTAAAACTGTGGTGGTAAATGGATTTAGCACTTACCTTTTGTGAGCAGTTATGTGTTGCCATTACACGTAAAAAGTAGTGAACAGTTTTTTCTGTTTTTATTTTATGTTTTCTTTCACTTTACCCAAAAAATAATTGCTACCGATACTAAAGTTTACTTATTACAATGTGAAAACAATTCCTGAAACTTTATGGCGCAATAATTGTATGAGTTGATACAGATCACAATAATGAATATAGCAGAAGCGAAGCAATGTGTTCCAAAAACAGAACTGATCTAACGACAAACAGAAACTGATTGTTGGAGCAGTTTTCATACATTTGGTGCAGTGTACTACAACAAGACTTCAGAAGTATTCCCAAAATCTTTGGGATAGCCTAAGTTGGTGGTAAATATGGTTCCCAAGGACCACAAATGACAGATTAATTTTGTGGTAAGGCCACTTCCCATCCCCCTTCCATAAACAACTTTGGTGGTAACCATACTTCCCAATAACCATTAAAACTCCGTTGTTTGGTGCGATGTATACTTCCCACAATCCTCAAGACTATATTTCACAACAAACAGAAACTACAGCTGATGCATCAGACTGACAGTGGATGCGAGGAACGTACAGAAGTGGCAACACATATTTCTGTAAATGCTCGTGAAAAGAAATATATTTAGTGGGACTTGCAGTTGTTTCAAAGAAATGCCTTTTTTGCAAGCTGCACATCGAAATTTTTATTTTTTTATGCACCCTGATGCGTTTCGCCTTTTTACACGGAATCTTCGGTGGGTGTCTGGTAACTTCTAATTCATTGCATCTAAGCGAACTGCATTTTCTCATCTGGCAACCAGGTGGACATCTTAGAGTTCACTCTCAGTTCACTGTTTACGTTACACATCACTGTATTAAAAAGATGGCATATTTTTAATACAGTGATGTGTAGCGTAAACAGTGAACTGAAAGTGAACTGTAAGATGTCCACCTGGTTGCCAGATGAGAAAAAGCAATTTGCTTGGGTGCAGTGAATTAGAAGTTACCTGACACTCACTGAAGATGCCTTGTAAAAAAGGCGAAACGCATCAGGGTGCATAAACAAAAATAAAAATTTTGATGTGCAGCATGCAAAGAAGGCATTTCTTTGAAACAACTGCAATTTGTATAAAGCTGCTGGGAAAATGGCCACTACAAGAAACGTGTTATTTAGTGGAATTATACCCCCTATGGCCCACGAAAGGGTTAATGGTAAAGAAATTGGTGTTTATTATTAAATGAAGCGGTTTAAGAACAAATATTAAATGTATTAAGCAAATCTTAGGGCTGCAGAATCGTATTAACGGATACATCGTATTCTGGGAATGTGGCAGGGTGGAAACGGGAGGGGAGAGATTAGAGGTGCGGGAAGGTGGGTCGCCGGATGTTGATCGTGCGGATGCTGATCGAGCAGTTTCCTCCACCATAGATCTGTAAACTGAAGAGCGAGCTGGCGATTTCCCACACTCTCCGCCCCGATGTGTAAGAAAAACCAACTATATGGTGTTTGACGAAGTTATACAGACCTTTCCGCAACCCTCTACCAGCAGCGGTCAGTGGCGGCGCCATGTCCAGAGCGGTGTTTATTTTCCACAAGGTGTGTTAACTCTGTACTCTGTACAGATATGAGTTATTAAGTGGAATTAAATACTACCACAAAAAACGCATATGGACAGACTCTACCGAAGGTCTCTGCATACTGTTCCACACTGCTAGAGGGGAAATTGATTCTTGGTTCTCCTGTACGGCAGTTGGAGCGTCCTTCCGGGAAAGGCTCTTCGCTTTGCAGTCTACAGACAATTTATACCTCACCACCATTTCCTGTCCAGTTCTCTCAGTAAGCAGACAAAATAAATTCACTGACCTTGTCTTCATGTAGTGAGGTTAATTTCAGTTTATTGAGGGCGTACTTATACAGGGTGTTTCCGTACGGGCGTGCTAATATGTATGACATACATATTGAACAATTTGAGGTAGGGAACCTGCGGTAGGAAAAGCCAGCTTAAGAAGCTGTACAAGTAAACTTGTCTATTTACTCAACATTATTGTTTTTTCAGCTTATTTACTACTAACATGCGTACAAGTTTACATGTACTGAGTTGTTTATTTACATGTATATCCTTTAGTTACTGCTAGTAAACAAAGAGGACGAGTCCGATTACGATGACGCAGGTTTTGTTTACTTTACTGGTCCATAAGCTGTTGTATTGCTTTTACATTGTCCTATGACAGAACGTGCTGTGAATCAACGACAGACCCATTCATTAGTCAGTGCTATTCAGAGACGTACAGCACAATACTATGGAGCAGTACCGGTACAATATTTCCTGGTCGCTGGATTGGAAGTGGAGGTCCTATTTCGTGTTCTGCGAGGTCACCTAACCTGAATCCCGATGGTTATTTCTTATAGAGATATCTAAAGTCGCTTGTGTACGAGACCTCAGTGGAAACGGAGATGGAATCAGTTGCCAGAAACATAGAGGTCTTTGATGTGAAACACAACACGGATATTTGTCAGGATGGTTCATATGGCTCTGAGCACTATGGGACTCAACGTCTGAGGTCGTCAGTCCCCGTAGAACTTAGAACTACTTAAGCCTAACTAACCTAAGGACATCACACACATCCATGTCCGAGGCAGGATTGGAACCTGCGACCGTAGCGGTCTCGCGGATACAGACTGTAGCGCCTAGAACCGCACGGCCACTCCGGCAGGCTTTGTCAGGGTGCATCAGAAACTTGTTCGCTGATGTCATTCTTACATTGAGGTATATGGCCGTCAGTTTCAGAACATTTTGTAAGATTGAAAGTTTCCTTCTGTTTAGTTATGCATCGTTACCTTTTTGTCTCTTTCCTCTCTTTCCTTCTATCTATACTAGAGCGCGCCTCATTGACTCGTGCTTGCCCTCTTGATACATTGCTCGGAAGGACTGAATTGAAGGGGCCGGCCCGACGTTTAGTTAAATGATCTGATGATTATTATGTTAATATTGCGCAACGGATAACGTGGGGGAGGGCTCAAACAACCAAGCGGGCAAGTCAGTAAAGGCCACGCTCTATCATGATCTATAAGGACACCACTTTGTTGGCAACATTGCTCTGTACACAGGTCTGAGGTTTGTAATGACCCATAAGTCCATGGCATCAAGTTTATAGGACATTTATTGTCTAAACTCCCAGAAACTTTACAAACTTAATATGACATTTATTATGTATATTCCCCAAAACTTTAGAAATTTTATAATTGCATCAAACAAAATCAAGTCAAATAACTTCTAGTTTTGTCTACCACTGAAAGCGCATAAACTAACAGGCATCTCGTTGCTACTTAAGCGCTGGGAAAGAGGATAGGACTACGTTGCTGCGCTTGTGGTCCTTCTGCTGGGACAGTGATCGAAATTCGCAACCAAGATTACTACTAGGACCGAATAAAAAAATTCTCTTTGGAGGTTCAAAATGGCTCTGAGCACTATGGGACTCAACTGCTGTGGTCATTAGTCCCCTAGAACTTAGAACTACTTAAACCTAACCAACCTAAGGACATCACACACATCCATGCCCGAGGCAGGATTCGAACCTGCGACCGTAGCAGTCGCACGATTCCGGACTGCGCGCCTAGAACCGCGAGACCACCGCGGCCGGCCTCTTTGGAGGAAAACGGGGGAACAGAGCAGATACAAACAACTCTCATATTCACAAAAGATAGCAAATTCTTAAAAAAATAAAACATCCTGTGAAATATGGGACATGCAAATAATTAACAACACAGGCATCCTCACCTTAGCTAATTTCCAATAACGAACTGGTAGCTCGCTGGTAGTGCTATTCGGCAGCACGTGGGTGACCGACACCAGCAGCTGATTTCATTGTACTCACCCCTCCGTCCGTTCTTGCTTTCCATACTATACAATAATTCACACGTTGAACCTATTCTTTATCAAAGTTAGGACGTGCTGCCTGCAAATGAGGGTTAAAAAGGAACCGTGAACAAAATTTATGAGATGGCCTAGAAAAATTTTACTTCACACGCTTAGAACCTTAAGTACGTTACACACTCATCTCCTACTAGGTTTCACACGGATTCGTCATCCAAATTACTCATCAGCCGTTACGACCACGTGTTAACTAGGCGGGGTGAGGCCCTAGGTTACTTTAACATTGCAAAAAAAAAAAAAAAAAAAAAAAAAACACTGCTTCTAAAAGTGAAACTATACGATTATTTTTTAGAGCTTTGCTGCTCTCGTGTGATGAAGGCACCAAGTGATTGTAGCCCTGTAAATGGATATCCCGAGCCCCCATGTTCGCCTCTGAAAAAGAAACTCTAACTGAAAACTTTAATTGTAAAGGCAAAACTTCTCATAGAAATGAATGAATGGCCATAACGACACGCTAACTATTTCAATCCTGAAAAAGAGTGGATTGGTAACAGTGTAAAACATAATATCTCAACCCACGGTGAAATTGGCTACCCCAAGAGTGGCTATCATGGCGGCTCTCAACGGCCGTTCCCTTACATGTAGGGGAGGGGAACCTGTTACCAACCCCGGACCACCCCCTGGCAAACAGGTGCATCATCTCTGTCTTTAGTCCAGGCTAAGGTTGGTATACACCCGTGGTCTAGGGGTAGCGTCTTTGATTCATAACCAAAACGTCTTCAGTCCCGGGTTCGATCCCCGCCGAAGACTTCCGGCATAAGAAGTCAGCCTCATTCTGCCAACGGCCTTGTCAAAGACGGCAGAGGAGCGGATAGAGGTTCAGGGCACTGCCTTGTCCTAGGGGTGGGAAATTGCCCCTAAAGGCCGAAGAATCAGCAATGATCAATAACATGAGGTTGCAGAAGGCAATGGACACCACTGCATTAAAGACACGTAACGTGTATCCACAGGACATGTGGCCTGTAGTTGAAGAAGTGTCATGATGATCTCTCCATTTGCAAAAGATTCCGGAATAGTCCCCCATTCGGATCTCCTGGAGGGGACTGCCAAGGGGGAGGTTACCATGAGAAAAAGATTGAATAATCAACGAAAGGATAATGTTCTACGAGTCGGGGCGTGGAATGTCAGAAGCTTGAACGTGGTAGGGAAACTAGAAAATCTGAAAAGGGAAATGCAAAGGCTCAATCTAGATATAGTAGGGGTCAGTGAAGTGAAGTGGAAGGAAGACAAGGATTTCTGGTCAGATGAGTATCGGGTAATAATAACAGCAGCAGAAAATGGTATAACAGGTGTAGGATTCGTTATGAATAGGAAGGTAGGGCAGAGGGTCTGTTACTGTGAACAGTTCAGTGACCAGGTTGTTCTAATCAGAATCGACAGCAGACCAACACCGACAACGATAGTTCAGGTATACATGCCGACGTCGCAAGCTGAAGATGAACAGATACAGAATGTGTATGAGGATATTGAAAGGGTAATGCTGTATGTAAAGGGGGACGAAAATCTAATAGTCATGGGCGACTGGAATGCAGTTGTAGGGGAAGGAGTAGAAGAAAAGGTTGCAGGAGAATATGGGCTTGGGGCAAGGAATGAAAGAGGAGAAAGACTAATTGAGTTCTGTAACAAGTTTCAGCTAGTAATAGCGAATACCCTGTTCAAGAATCACAAGAGGAGAAGGAATACTTGGAAAAGGCCGGGAGATACGGGAAGATTTCAATTAGATTACATCATGGTCAGACAGAGATTCCGAAATCAGATACTGGATTCTAAGGCGTAACCAGGAACACAAATCACAATATAGTAGTGATGAAGAGTAGGCTGAAGTTCAAGACATTAGTCAGGAAGAATCAGTACGCAAAGAAGTGGGATATGGAAGTTCTAAGGAATGACGAGATACGTTTGAAGTTCTCTAACGCTATGGATACAGCAATAAGGAATGGCGCAGTAGGCAGCACAGTTGAAGAGGAATGGACGTCTCTAAAAAGGGCCATCACGGAAGTTGGGAAGGAAACCATAGGTACAAAGAAGGTAGCTGCGAAGAAACCATGGGTAACAGTGAAATACTTCAGTTGATTGATGAAAGGAGGAAGTACACTCACGTTCCGGGAAAATCAGGAATACAGAAATACAAGTCGCTGAGGAATGAAATAAATAGGAAGTGCAGGGAAGCTAAGACGAAATGCCTGCAGGAAAAATGTGAAGACATCGAAAAAGATATGATTGTCGGAAGGACAGACTCAGCATACAGGAAAGTTAAAACAACCGTTGGTGACATTAAAAGCAACGGTGGTAACATTAAGAGTGCAACGGGAATTCCACTGTTAAATGCAGAGGAGAGAGCAGATAGGTGGAAAGAACAGATTGAAAGCCTCTATGAGGGTGAAGATTTGTCTGATGTGATAGAAAAAGAAACAGGAGTCTATTTAGAATAGATAGGGGATCCAGTATTAGAATCGGAATTTAAAAGAGCTTTGGAGGACTTATGGTGAAATAAGGCAGTAGTGATAGATACCATTCCATCAGAATTTCTAAAATCATTAGGGGAAGTGGCAAAAAACGACTATTCACGTTGGTGTGTAGAATATATGAGTCTGGCGACATACTATCTGACTTTCGGAAAAGCATCATCCACACAATTCCGAAGACGGCAAGTGCTGCCAAGAGTGAGAATTATCTTACAATCAGGTTAACAGCTCATGCATCGAAGTTGCTTACAAGAATAATATACAGAAGAATGGAAAAGAAAATTGAGAATGCGCTAGGTGACGATCAGTTCGGCTTTAGGAAAAGTAAAGGCACGAGAGAGGCAATTCTGACGTTACGGTTAATAATGGAAGCAAGGCTAAAGAAAAATCAAGACACGTTCATAGGATTTGTCGCCCTGGAAAAAGCGTTCGACAATTTAAAATGGTACAAGCTGTTCAAGATTCTGAAGGGGTAAGCTATAGGGAGAGACGGGTCATATACAATATGTACAACAACCAAGAGGGAATAATAAGAGTGGACGATCAAGAACGAAGTGCTCGTATTAAGGAGGGAGTAAGACAAGGCCGTAGCCTTTCGCCCCTACTCTTCAATCTGTACATCGAGGAAGCAATGATGGAAATAAAAGAAAAGTTCAGGAGTGGAATTAAAATACAAGGTGAAAGGATATCAATGATATGATTCGCTGATGACATTGCTATCCTAAGTGAAAGTGAAGAAGAATTAAATGATCTGCTGACCGGAATGAACAGTCTAATGAGTACACAGTATGGTTTGAGAGTAAATCGGAGAAAGACGAAGGTAATGAGAAGTAGTAGAAATGAGAACAGCGAGAAACTTAGCATCAGGATTGATGGTCACAAAGTCAATGAAGTTAAGGAATTCTGCTACCTAGGCAGTAAAATAACCAATGACGGACGGAGCAAGGAGGACATCAAAAGCACACTCGCTATGGCAAAAAAGGCATTTCTGGCCAAGAGAAGTCTACTAATATCAAATACCGGCCGTAATTTGAGGAAGAAATTTCTGAGGATGTACGTCTGGAGTACAGCATTGTATGGTAGTGGAACATGGACTGTGGGAAAACCGGAACAGAAGAGAATCGAAGCATTTGAGTTGTGGTGCTATAGACGAATGTTGAAAATTAGGTGGACGTATAAGGTAAGGAATGAGGAGGTTCTACGCAGAATCGGAGAGGAAAGGACTATGGGGAAAACACTGATAAGGAGAAGGAACAGGATGATAGGACATCTGCTAAAACATGAGGAAATGACTTCCATGGTACTAGAGGGAGCTGTAGAGGGCAAAAACTGTAGAGGAAGACAGAGATTGGAATACGTCAAGCAAATAATTGGGGACGTAGGTTGCAAGTGCTACTCTGAGATGAAGAGGTTAGCACAGGAAAGGAATTCGTGGCGGGCCGAATCAAACCAGTCAGTAGACTGATGACCAAAAACAAAAACAAAAACAAAAAGAGGTTGGCACTAACCGACCTACACCATGACCACATCTCTGCCTTGGCACTACCAGCGGACGAACTCTTAATACAGACCCCAAACTTAATCAACCCAATTCAACGTAGTGAGATTAGGGAAAGGACGTGCATTTATGTAATTATGAATTGTATTAAATAAACAGGTAGTCCACTTCTTCACTCGAGGTATCACACAATTTAAAGTAAAGAAATGGTGAAAATATATTCAATATAATGCAACAAAAACTAATTGTAATGAGATGGAACAAACTGTTCCGACTCAAGATACAGTACAAAAGGTACGTCGATTGTATGAGTGATGGTATTTGCAGTGAACTAATGTGAATAAAAATGTATACTGTAATGTGATTTTATTCCTACTATCTCTTAAGCTGGCTTCCCCAGCCCCAGGTTTCCTACCTAAAGTTGTTCATCGGATCATCGTCTATGTCCTGTTAAATTTTTGCACGCTCCTACGGAAACATCCTGTAAGCAGTTGTAAAGCAAGTCTTTTTGTAAAATACGTTCCTATAAACAATGGCTGAGAACCTCTTAATTTGTGAGTTTGATTTTGTCAGTGATGTACTTTGTGTTGCTGAGTGAGGGATTGGATCAGTAAAGGTACCAATTTGCTACTGCTGTCTGCCGTTGGCAAGGTATTGTAAAGCCATGCAACTATGTTGTAGTCGCTTTGTGCTGAATTAATGAATCACCAGAATGTTTTGCTCTTCTCTCACTATTAGTTGTGTTACTAGTAGACTTCAAAGATCTTTTTCGTTCAGAAATTACTAGTATCTGTAGAATAGACTGCACATCAGCAATCTATCAGGCAAGGTGGGTGTCAATATATCCGATGGAATATGACTGATCACGTTCAGATCTAGAACAGCAATCGCCCATATGCACATGAAATATTTGAAGTTCCATAACACCTAGGAGACCTCCTTCTCTAACACAGGAAGACAGTTTAAACCTCTTGGTCTTTTCAGACGTTGAGGCAGCTGAGACTGGAGTGATGGATTTCATACCCCTTATGCTGCGGAAAGTATTCCAGCCGTTGATAGTGAACATTGTCGAATACATTTGGCTGCAATGTTACACTTGGGACTCGCTGCTTAGTGTGGTACACAGATAACAGCTTCAACTATGCAGCTTCTTTACGTAATAGCTGACTTAACAGCTGCAAATGAATAGTCAATGTTTTGGAGGAATCCCTTAGTACTTGAAGAAATACAGACATGTTAAAAACTTAAATACACAGAGTTTATAGTTCACAATACCGCTTATTTAATAGATATTTAGCTGTTGCGTTTCTGGCGCCAGTTTCCATCGATCGTCATTTGATCTTTGAGACGACTTCGATGCTTATTTGTCTTCTGCTTATCTTTGGCGGCGCGGATTTGACGCCAGCGCGTGAGCTCTGCTATTGAGGTGTGTCGGGATCGGCGGTGAGCGAGAGTCACGTGGGACTGTGTACGTAGGCAGGACGGCAAGAGGACGAGTCGGGCAATGAAGGAGCGGGGCCAGCGGCTACGACGTGTTGAGTCGTGAGGGCAGATCCACCGCCCATGGTGATTTGGTTCACCTAGAGGTCGGAAGGACATGCTCCTTCGAGTCTGTCACAAGCTACGCCGGCCGATTAAATTGGAGTCACCGAGTTGATTCGGTGGGTTGCGTGCGGCTTAATTGAATATGCCAGTGTAATAAAAATCCTTTGGAATTGTTTTAGTTGTTTATCACTTACCTCGGTGTCGTGACTAAATATTTTGAAGGCAGTTGAGGAAGTGTGGCTACGCCCAACCAACCGACATGAAGCGTGGTTAAAGACGTAGCTGCGACTACAAGAGTAGTGAGTAAGTCGGGCGTTGGCGTTTTAAGACGCGCCGAGATACGTCCTCTATTCTACCTTCCAGTCCACTTGGTAGTTTGGCGTGTAAATGTGCGCCGAGATAATTCTTGTCAGCTTAACTTTAGGGCATGATTTTTAGCGAACTTATTAAGGTTTAACGGCTGGCACTAGACAAGTAACTCACGGAAGCTAATTTGTTTCTATTCAGTTGTATTGATCACCTGTTCTATAGATAAGATTGTATAGTTTATGTCTCAGAATATTGTCTGCCATTGATGTGTGTTGCGTTAAAGATAATTGGCAGCGGTCGACGCGAGCATACTGAGAGCAGAGCACCACGGGGGCAGAAAGATAATTAAGGCCCTGTCCTCTCCTTTACGTCTTGGGTTATGTTGTCACTATTGCGTGATTCCATCTTTCCGGTGGAGAAGTATAGCATCTGAAGTTCAATTTCAGTGCAAAGTTGAGTACATTTCTATGTCATTTCCTGTCTCGTGGATCTCTCGTATTTATTTGAATCCTTGGCGTGCTCGCGTCTATCGCGAATTCACACGGGATATTGAAGCAAACTCATTTTAGGGTTATTGTTATATGGTTTTGTGCTAGTTGTAATCATTCTAAGAATATTGTTGATTAATCAACTGAGTAAGTAAATTTCAAGATTGGTTTGGCCAAAATTAAAGCACCTCCTTAATTGTTTTAGTCATTTGTATGTAGCTTTGTTTAGGAAAGTTGGCTAGCCAAACCTTAAGAGACCGGTGTTCTTACCCTTAATCTGTTCCTCAGCTGATTGGAAGTAATAAGAGTTCTGATGGGAATTTTTTGGACAATTGTACTATTTGAGTAAAGCTTTACCTGAGCATATTTACCCAGTAGTATTCACATTTCAAGTTTATGGGTTAAATAAATTTATTTGTTATTTGTCCAAGTGATCTGGCCTTGTTAGGCAGTCTCTTGTATTATTGTGTTTGTGATTATATAATGTTTTTGATTGTATTAAAATATGTAGCAACTACAACGGATTACTATTGTAATTTTGGTTTGTCACTACCATTACCACATTTCAAATATTATTGTATTATACCAATACTGTGTATTTAAGTTATCAATAAATACTCAATAAACGGAAAATAACCCCATTTTATAATCTGGAGCTCTGTGAAACTACTTTGTTTACTCACACGGCACAACTGGACAGCAAGTGCTGCGGAGGTATAGTCTATGTGTAACCTAAAACGCGGCTGCTACGGTCGCAGGTTCGAATAATCCTGCTTCGGGCATGGATATGTGTGATGTAAACTGAAAAACAAGCAGTGCTCGTGGTGTAGAAAGTTTTGGCTTCAGGTAACATTTACCATACAGCCAGCGATAAATAAAAGAGTAAAAAGTTTACATAATTCTTATTTTTAAAGTGAAACAATAAATAGAGGTTTTATGTACAAATGTAAGTTGTTAATTTTAAATAACGATAGTACTTATACATAAAGTTAGAACGCAGTTTTCTAAGTGGAGTGATTCCATACGTGTAATTTGGCCAATTCAACTCATAGTTCAAAGCTACAATGTCTGTATTCCATAATACTGCCTCCACTGTATACACAGAAGTTTGAGAAGGAACTGCAATCATTTTATAGGTGCTGTTAGAGGGGCAGAAAAAGGCTATTCCACTTCCTCTTCAACTTTAGAAGCATCTTTGAGTACACAAGCGTACTATGCCCAATAAACTGCTCTAGTTCGTAACTGATGCCTTACCGTTTCTTAAATTATGTGGCAAATAAGCCATTGGAGCTGCATTAAAGATGATATCAAACGGATAGTGAAAGCAACGTAATTTAGTGTCCTGTATGGCTATTGGTGAGACCTTTCATCATTTCTGATAGCTTCTTACGAACGGAGGAGTACGAATCATGATTTTTCTGTTAGCTGCTTGTGTTAGCCACAAGTATTTAGTCACTGCCTTTATGGAGTTACGGTCATGTACTGAAAATCGAGTGTAAGGAAGTGTACCTGATAACATCTGTCTTCGTACCTTTAGTCGCATTTCGGAAGCTTCCACTCACAGTGCTTTTATGGGAGTAGATTTCATGGCACCAAGGTTTAGGTGGTTCACCCAGTAATGGAGTACGTCTAGTTTCTGCAAAGTTGATTTCCCCGGTGGGTTGCCATATATGATGCTTCCATAGGCGAAGACAGAAAGGGACAAGACCTTACAGTGTCAAAAGTAGCGTCGGTTCCGCTCCTCATAAGAGCCTACCTACTGTTATTACATCTGCAGTCTTTTTTCATCTTGTTTATTGGATAGTTGACTTGACGATTCCGCATTAGTTTGTGGGCCAAGTAATTTAGGATGTGACTTGACGATAAATCTGTACGGGCCACGATGTATACCGTTGAGAAATGATTGTACCTTTTCCACGTGAATATCAGCACAAAGAACTTCCCTGACGATGGAGTAAGCCAAATTTCTAATTCCCATTTGGTAAGCACGTCACATGCATCGTTTAGCCATATATTTGCCACGCAAAAGGAGGTGAACGGGTGTACACACTCACGTCTTCTGCATACTGAAAGAGATAGACGTTGGGACCAAATACAGGGTGGTCGGAGACAGCGTGAAAAACTTTTTAGGGTGTTTCAGGGAAGTTGTACTGAGAAACAACTGTTAAGAAAAAAAATGATACGTTGTGCCGTTTCCGAGCACTTTAGCGATGAAGTTAGCCAATCAGGTGGTCGAGCACACAAACTGAAGCAGCCTACCAGAGCGGATGTCGCCAGTCGTATTCCTAATTTGGTTTCCTCAAACCCAACAAACTTAGCTTGTGCTTACCTGGTTTATATTTATCACTTCTGAAAAAGGCCCATTTTAACTGGTAAGGAGCGTTTGAACAAGTGAAGACTCACGGACAATGGCTCTGAGCACTGTGGGACAACTTCTGAGGTCATCAGTCCCATAGAACGTAGAACTACTTAAACCTAACTAACCTAAGGACATCACACATCCATGCCCGAGGCAGGACTCGAACCTGCGACCGTAGCGGTTCCAAACTGTAGCGCCTAGAACTGCTCGGCTACTCCAGGTCGGCAGACTCACGGACACACAGATGTTTGCGCATTACCGCATTTTAGCGCGTGCAAGTGTTTGAATCTGCGCGAGAAACGACCTGATTAGCTGACTTCAATACTAAATAGCTTGGAAAAGGTTCAATGTATTGAATTTTTTTAACAGTTATTTCTCAATATAGCCTCTCTGTAACACTCTAAAAAGATTTTCACTCTGTTTCTCTAGGACTGCGAAATGCTTGGCGTACAATAAGTAACTTAACATTGCACGCTGTGGAAAACCTATGCACAAGGGCCATACACCGTGTTATCCTGATGCCGTATGTTTGCTGTACGTCTGCTGAGAAAACTATATATAACTCGTAAAAGTTTTTGCGGGATGTGTAGCAGTTTCAATTTTTTAATTAGCTCAGGTATCAAGACATTATCATAAGCTCTCGGAAAATCTGTAAGTAAAGCCGCCAAGTAGCAGCACTCGTACCTTCGTGCGCCCAACCAAGCTATGTGGGTAGCATCACCCACATTCGTAGGCGCTCAGCGCGCAGCGCGGCACTATGTCTTCGACTTTTTTTCAAACTGTTACATCCTTGAGCCCCCGCGATGTACGCTCCGCGGTTACTAAGGTTACAGATCACACTTCATTAATAATTATAATAGAGAGTCATAAGTCCTGTTAGAGTTACATTCTCTGAAAGTACACCAAGTCCTTTCATCGATACATGTATTTTTTTAATCATTACTTATTTTTCTACATGGACGTGAATACAACGTAAACACCATATTACTATATACATAACTTTGTGTCTTTGGATCGATGTCACAATGCCAGGCTTTATAGGCGATAACGTCACGATCTGCGAAGAATTCCAATCCAGGTAGTGAAGCGTTTTCACAACGAACAACGGCCAGAGTAAACCAACCACTACCAGAATTTCCTGTTGCGACGTCCAGGGTAAAATTAACTCTGCAACCACGGAAGAAAATAGGCCCATTCAGAACTATACTTTGCGCAGTTCCTTTTACACCAAGTTTACTCTCCAAACTTATAATATGCTTGTAAACAGGCATGCGGTGGCGGCGTTGACGGTACACACGTCGACGAGGCACAGTGCTTCAATGCTGTTGCAGATAGAGCTCATAGCGGAATGATTCCGATATATAATGCTAGAGAGGTGATATTTTCTAAAATACTTCTTTCTAAAATACTTCTGCCATTGCGAAAGTCGCATTGCGTTCGTGGAAGCAGTTCCTGATTTTCTAGTCATCATTCTAAGTGGAGCTTGATGAGACGTTCCAAGAACTCACACATACCTGACGACGGCGCATTCGGTCTATCCGACGTTGCTTGACCACGAGTTAATATGGACAGTAATATTCCAGTTGTACAATCCTCTGGAATCGCGCCTCTCTTCCAAATATCACTGTAAATGCTCACGATAACGCATTTAGCGTTGTCCGACAAAATTCTGATGACAGAATAATGGATATGGCTGTCGTCAGTGTTACAGACGACGTGCTCATTCATGCTTATTGAAGGTGGAAGGAGGGGGGGGGGGTGCAAGAAAGGAAATGAAAGGGATTGCTGATGTGTCAAATGCATCGAGACAATACGTGGAATCAGTGAGGACGAGCGAAAATGTGTAGCGGACTGGGATCCGAACCCGGGATCTCCCGTTTACTGGGTGGGTGCGTTCACCACTGCGCCATCCGTGACACAGCTTTATCGCACCTGGACGGACTATTTCGACACGCCTCACGGGTGATCCACATTCCCACCGATCGCCACCTACACGCAGTCCCTGTCCATTTCCTCTATGCTCGCTACTCTGAGATTCCTGCAGGAGGTTAGACATACTTGTGCAACCGCACTGAAGAAAGTGGATCCATTGCCCATTTAGACGAATTAATTATACGAAGGTGTGGTGTCTGTTCTTTCGGACATAAGAACAGACAACACGCATACTTATAATCAGTTGGATCATACATTACAGTGGTGCTACAGTGTCTCCAAACTCGTCCCTCCAATAATACAACGGCTCGGGAGGCCCCGGTTTTATTTTGAGTGAGGAAAACATTGCCCAAGCCTGGCTGACGGGGGTTATTTTTGATAATTTTTCGGACAAGTTCTTCCAGTATTGCACATCTACATCTACATGGATACTCTGCAAATTACATTTAAGTACCTGGCAGAGCGTTCATCGAACCACCTTCGTAATTCTCTATTTTTCCAAGGTCTTGTAGCTTACGGAAAAAACAAACACCTGCACTCACATCTTTCCGTGCGTGCTTTGATTTCCCGTATTTCATTATGGTTATCGTTTCTCCCTGTGTCTTTCTTACAGGTCTTGAGAAAGCGTTCGGTGGCTGGTTTCTTCCTTTTGTAAGAGATGGAGCTGCCATGTTGTAACCTGCTTAAAGGGTTGTCCACACAATGCCTTTCCCGTCGTGCGCAGTTGCAGACACATGGGAATAAAAGGGCACGCAAAAAATTTGTGGAAAGAACGCACGTACTCATGGGCGTCCTCGCATCCACACGTTGACTCATTGTCCAAGCAGTCTGCTACGAATCATCTCTTTGCTCGGGAGCTTGTGTTATGTTTATTGAGATGAAAAGGCGACAGAAACAGAAGACACAAAAACGACTGTAGGTCAAGATGTATATAAACAACAGAAGTACAAGAAATACAAAGTAATGACAACTGAGCCGTGGTAAAAATTGCTGTTTTGAACAGCGCGGCAGCGAGTAGTGTGAAGCAGTCGCCCTCCGTTTTTAGTGGTGGCGCCGCTGTGGCAGTCGCTGCTTTGGTGTCTGCCTCTGGTGGGAAAGGGGGAAGGTCGCCTGTTCACCTGCATTTAAGGGGCGCTATGAGCTCGCCAGCCAGTCAGTCTGGGTCAGTCTCTCGTCCCCCCGCTTGGTAGTCTGTCTCTCGTCCGCATTTGTGAGACAGTTAGTGCCTGTCTGTCGTCCGCTGTGCTAGTATGTCTTTTGTTCGGATCAACCTTTAAAGCCGGCAAAATGAGAGTCTTTCCACTCCGCCAGTAAGAGAACTCAGCGAGTGGTCGCCCGGTCAGGGATTAGTTCCTGCATCTGATCTGAGTCTGCGCGTTAGCCCGTCAGTCTGATCGAGTTTGCTCAGGCAATGGTCATTGGCGGTTGGATCGATCGGTTGGTCGGTCGCGCAGTGAGACACAAGATGACTTGTCCGTCTTGAGCATCGGCGCATGTGAGGTCGCCACGTGAGACAGTGGGCCGCGGCGTATAGCGAGGGGTAGTGGCTTCGCAGCCGACACGAGAGCAACAGGAGTTAACCTACGACATCGGTCTGGTAGGTGCGAGTTGCGACGCCGTGAGACGGGACATCGGCGCGCTTTCCTGCGTCCGTTGAAGCGGCTGGCAGCGGACGGTGCGGCAGAGCGTTTTTGGGTTGCTGCGCCAGGTATTCTCGAGAAATCGCAGTTTATTAGAAGTTGATTGGTGACATGTTGTTTGATTCACTCTTGTTAAATTCTACTCGTTTTCTTGTTGAGATCGCCAGCCGTTATGCTTTGGGGTCTTCCCACCATTCTTCTCAGTTTGCCCACCCGCGGGAAGGGGTGGTCTGTTTTTCCGTTGTGGGGTTGGGGCGGGTTAGAGCAACCTGCGGTTCGGATTGTTCGGTAATCTCCCTATCAACCTACCGTACGTTAGCAGCTGCCTCTGCCATGTTTGTCGGATTTGGTGTGTTAACGAATTTATTGCTTGGAGTGTAAAAACCTAATACCTGAAATATGTAAAACTTTGAACATGGCTGCTAAGGTACAGTGACCGTGTCAGATTATATTAGAAGCAAATAAGCCCTTGGTCACAAATATTAAGTCAAAACTGACCAGGTTTCGACGCTACTATGAGCGTCGTATTCAGAATTAAACTAACTGTTCTAAAACATATTAGGTATATCACACATTAATAAAATTAAGGTTTGTACTGACTGGAAAGAGATGCATTACTTCCAAGTCACATTTTAAAAAATCTAAGCCGGAAAGGCGACGTCATGAATAGTTGTCAATAAGATGGCGAGCCGCTAAGAGCTGATGGTACTTGAATATATATATATATTCCAATTTCAGAATATGTCGCTGATGAAGGTGAAGCGTGTGGCCTGAAAACAGGGGCAATTTTTTCGATAGTGAAAGATCATTTCATAGAGAAAGTTTCATTGTTAGTTGCGCCACGTATACCAGCAAGTATAGTAAGCTCAAGCGCTTCAGAAGATGAGTCAACTGATTGTGAACCAACATATTCTGCGGATGACGATCTACGAACACTGAATCACCCGATTTATATGGATATTTTTCAATTTTTTAGAAAAGTGATTAATGCTAAATCCGCGATTTTATTTCAGGTTTTGACTTTCAGCCGAATTTATAATGTTTTCGACTTTTGGTGTTTTTGGGATTTGACACCACTGTGCGACGGTTCCTCTGTGGTTATTTGTTTAGGCTGCTCTAGGGCCAATAAAGTTCCGGAAATCTGACTTACTAACAACCATTGTCCGCAATAAATACAGCCACATTTCCTCCACCAAAATCAGTCTTGCCCTGAGGAATGCCACTGTAATAGAGTCGAAACGGTGGTTTTAAGTTTATAATAAAAAAATTTCACACAATACCGCGGTTCAACACCCAGAAGAATTTTAATCAACGTGACGCAGTCGGCGGAAGCATACGTTGTTATCTGACTATTTTTTAATAATCTGCGACTTTTTTCATTCTCTGCAAGGCGGAAACTATTAGTTCTAGGTGAAAAATTTACAGGGCCTTTTTTGTAGGAAATTTAATGGTTTCATTTTGTTCTGGTGAACATTTCAGCTAGAAGCCACATTTTTCGAGATATTGAAGAAAATAGTGACCTTTAAACGTCTCCCCATCTCTCGCTCACAACCAACCGGTCTGGATCTATAGTGTGTTGTTCATTACACTCCCCCTTACCACTGTACAAAAATCTGCGAGTACACTTATATTTTCTCCCTGATTTTCCTTTGTTGACTTGACTACAGAAGACGCATGGCTAAGCTTCCCGTGAACGAGCTGGAAGTCTTGCGCCTGTGACAAGCTGGGAGGAATCTTATGCAGACACAACGGCAGGTGTCATCCGCGGCACATTTGACGGCGAGCGGGTGTCGGCGATTGCTTTTGAGGGCCAACAGGTAGCAACCGGCAGGGCTGCAGACGTGTTACGTGCACGCGACGATTCGTGAATGGACTTTGTAGTTCTTTGGTTTCATTATGTGTCTGAAGATCATGTTCTCCAGGTTCTTCATGAATATGTTAGCTAAAAAGTTAACTACAACGTTATATACTGGTACCGTTATGTCGATGACATAATATGCCTGATAGGTGAACCACATACACACATAGAACAGCTACACAATGAAATAAACAACTTACACCCATAAATTAATTTCACATTAGAAACAGAAACTAACAACACACGACACTTCCTAGATCTCACCATACAAAAAACAAACAACAAACACAACTTCACAATATTCAGGAAACCGACAACCACAAGCATCACCATTCACAATCTATCAAACCACCCATTGACACATAAGCATGCAAATTTCAGATTCATGCTCCACAGATTAAACAGAACACTCATGAACAAACAGAACTACACACAAAAACTGAACACAATAACACAAACAGCACAGGAAAATGGTTATACTACCCGTATGGTAGACAAGTTAAATAAAAAATATGCAAACAGTACAGAAATGAACACCACACACACACACACACACACACACACACACACACACACACACACACACATATCCTCACCCGGCACAGAACAACACAAAACACAATGACCACACTCAAGACACAACAGAGCAACAACACACTCACAAAACGAAATGGCACGTAGCTACGATAATAAGATTGTTCACAGAATAGGCAACATGTTAAAGGAACAGGGACTCCAATTAGGATACAGGGCGGAGAACACAACACAGAAAAATATCAGAACACAAGAAACACCCATGGAAAAATATAACAGATCAGGAATATATGAACTCACATGCAACACTTGCCAGTCAGTATACATAGAACAAACATGCAGGAACTTCAAAACAAGATATTCAGAACATCTCAGAGCTTTAAAAAGCAACAGCTCCCATAGCATATTTGCTGACCACCCTACAGCCAACAGTCACCACCCAACCACAATATAAGCAGACTTAAGAATACTAAATCCCAGCCACAGCCTATACAGCAAACTAACCATTGAGGGAAACTTCCATATAGAGAAGACAATAGCAGAATGAAAACAGGTCTTAAACGAATACACTACAATCTGCAAGTGGACACTATTTAACAAATTAAAGGAACTTTACAAATAAAAACTGCACAAACAGATAAAGTCTGCACACACACACACACACACACACACACACACACACACACACACACACACACACACACACATACACACACACACACACACACAAAGTTAAAATGCAAACAAAATTCAAATTTGGCGCCGAACTCTCTGGTGAACAAATGAACACTGACTGGGCTCGGACACATAACAAACCACAATCACGCTGTGTTCTGGTGAAGTGAAAAAGTATTTTACTACGTTATTTGTGGAAAATACTTGTTATAGTTACGTATGCATCACAACATCTCAGCATAATGAGGAGAATGGAAGCGTTTACACACGAAAACGTAAGTAAATACAAAAATAGGCGCGAAAAGATCGCGAAAAGCTAAACTACATTCTAGAAGATAGGTTAACTCACAGCAAAAAACTTTCTCATAAACATCGTTTGGTTGCAGATGAGAAGCTGCCTGTAGTAATTAACACAAAAGTGATCCAGAAACTTCATGCACACCAAATGTAAAGGTATTTACAAAAATAAATGATCTGTTGTTTGAAGTAAAAATGCACATAATTTTATAATCATTTAACAAAATGTTCACATTGCAGAATACTTAAGAAAACGAAAACACACTGATGATGGCACAGTGGCGCCGAAACATGTTTGGGTACTGAGAAAAATTGTGTTTTGCATAACTGGCGGACCTCACATTCAAAAACTTTTAACTGCAAACACGACCAATACAAAGAGCTGTATATCAAAAGATGGATATCTATGCATTGTTTAGATTTTCTGTATGTTATTGTGTTAGCACGTTTTGAGGTGACATAAGGTGTTCTTGTTAATAATAGTGCTTACGTGTACTGTGGCAGTTCTATATGTAATGTGTTTTTCATTCTTATGTATGCAAACAGTAGCAACTTCCATGTGGAGATTGGTTCTACGGTTACTGCCAGCGAATCGTTGTGAGTGGCGTAGATAAAGATGAACATACTGTACCACCTGTTTCTATTCTTGAGGTAGACGGGTACTTACGTCAGTGGCGCTCATACACACGTAGCGTTTGACTAATTACACTTTGATAGAATACTAGATCGTAAGCAACTACAGTATTGCCGACCATGTGGCCCAGCGGTTCTAGGCGCTTCAGTCCGGAACCATGCGGCTGCTAGGTTTTCAGGTTCGAATCCTGCCTCGGGCATGGATGTAAGAGATGGCCTTAGGTTAGGTTTGAGTAGTTCTAAGTCTGGTGGAGTGATGTCCTCAGATGTTATGTCCCATAGTGCTTCGAACCATTTTGAATTACATTATTACTAACGCTTCACGTGTCTTTGACGTACAGAGGACGGCGCTGCCACACTGTGCACGTATTCTGCCCGCTTTGCCAGGTAGCACTGCTAACGACTGTGAAACGAAAGCTGTTTTACGAACTCATGCTTGACACCCGTTGCTCATTTAGTCGTGTCCTGTAAACAGCCGTAAACACCACTGTGAGCTTACTATGGATTAAATGTATTTTTAAGGCAGCGCGACAATGTCGATGAGGTAGTCTGTTGTTTATCAAAGAGCAAAAGGAGCTTACAAACAAGTACCTCACACGTCTCGCTCATTCACGAGCTGTTAACAGCTGAAGTATTCCTGTCCGAAAATTGGTTCCTTAATCGCACGTTACTGAGCGAACTAACCTGTGCAAAGGACAGTGTAAATTTGATCATAATATTTTCGGATAACCCACTTAAGAGGTACTGCCATGTCAAAAACCATCTCTTTCACGGAAGTTTGATAGGTGATGATGTGCGTTGCTGACCAAAGCAAAACCTACGGTGATGGAGCAAAACAGTGGAACCACTGCCGGCCGCGAGATACATGTCTCTTATGGGATTTGCGAACCGGAGATGCGGTAACCAAAATATAGAAGAGGAGCATAAATGATTTTGCACTCAATATAGAGACAATACAGGCTACAAAAAAGGCAATCCATAGACGTAAGCGAATCTGACAAAGGGAAAATTGTTGTGGTCCGGGGATTGGAAAAGAATATATTCCCCTGTTGCTTTCGTTTTTCTCTACGGCGATTGATTCTAGGAAGAGGTGTTGGAGGTCAGCTGGTCATCACAGAACTTGGACGTCGGAAGATTGCACGCCTGTAATGCAGGATACTCGGCGATTTGCGGTACTTTTGGGAACAAAGACAAGCATGACGCAGGCACAAGTTTTTTTGATCACACCGTGTAGTGCACATTTTTGAACCTGCGACAGACGATCCCTACTTGTTCCCATGCCGACCCAACGATATCTCCATTGTAATTCTACTGTGTTCTTTGGGATCATTGATTGAAAAGTGGATCAGTGGCAACGGGTCGCCTGATCAGGTGGACAACAGGTCGATAGTCGATGATCATGTTCGGATACGCCTCCATCCATGTACACAGCGGTTCTAAACATGCACTGCAACACGGACGCACGCTGTTGGAGGGAGTATAATGCTACAGAGTATCTATTTATCAGCTTCCGTGGAACCTGTTGTAGTAATGGTATGTTCATACGATATGTCTGTCCTCGAGCACAATAGCAGACCCACGAGAGTAAAAGGGCATGCATGTGTGTCCTATATCGTCTGCTTCTCTCCCCCCCCCCCCCCCGCTCTCTCTCTCCCTTTCTCGTTTTTTGTATAAAAGATATCGGTTTGTTACGTTTCGAATCGTGAATAAAAATATTTATATCTCGTAACGTCCTATGTGTTTCGCATACTCGTAACAGCGATTAAATACACCTAACAATCATTAATGTTGCTAAAAAACAAAAACTAAACTCCATTCGAACAGGCCTTGGAAGGCCCAACGGAACCGACCGGCCACGCTGTCATCCTCTGAGCCCGGGGGCGCTACTGGATGCGAATATGGAAGGGCATGTGGCCAGCCCACTGCCACTCGCCAGGGTAGCCGAGAGCGCTAACGCACTGCTTCCTGGACTCAGGTAGGCGCGCCAGCCCCGGATCAGCGAATTAACGGCGTAGGGCCGGTGTGCCGGCCAGCCTGGATGTGGTTTTTAGGCGGTTTTCCACATCTCCCTAGGTGAATACAGGGCTGCTCCCCACATTCAGACTCAGTTACACGGCTCGCAGACATTTGCAACATTCAAACTCTTCATGGCTTGCATTAGACGCAGACTGCTGGGGTGTACTAATTCCTTCCTGGGGGGGGGGGGGGGGGAGGGGGAAGTGGGTTACGGGGTGGCGGCAGGAAGGGGATCCGGCCACCCCTTATACTTAACATGCCAATTCCGATTTACCATGGCCGACCCTGCATAACTGCGGGACAAGGCTCAGGAAAAGAAAGAAAGAACGAAAGAAAGTGGTCAGCACACTGGTCTCCCGGCTGTTGTCAGTTTTCGTGACCGGAGCCGCTACTTCTACATCAAGCAGCTCCTCAGTTGACCTCACTAGGGCTGAGTACACCCTTCTTGCCTATAGCACTCGTCAGAGCGGACGGTCACCCATCCAAATAGTAGCCCAGCTGAACAGTGCTTAAATTCGTTGATCTGACAGGAACTGGTGTTACCACTAACGCATCAATGTTGCAAAGTAGATAAATAATTCTGAGTATAGTTGCTAGGTCGGGTTGTAACAAGTTTCTTATGTTACCAACACACAGCTAGCTCGAAAATATCCGTAGTTTGTTTAAAACTGTAGTAGTTAATGCACGATAAATAAATATTGTTGCAGAGATGGGCACGATATAAACATTTACATAGCAGCATTGCTGTTCTCAGAGATACGCAAAATCTTTGTTAAACACTGACGTTCGTACTGTTAGTAATGATTTCAATAATATTCACAGCATTGAAAAGACGATTTTTATCAGTCAGCGATTTATTCATAAGCAAGCCAGACCCTCAAATTATACTCACCTTTGCGTTAGTTGTGTTATTTACTGAATACTTTTCTGTAAAAGATATGTTCTCTTCCTGATAGCAAAACGTTTTAAGTATTTTTCTGTTATCTTGTGGATGAAGCCCGAAAATGATGTAATTAATTATATTTCATTTAATGGCTGCCGAAGCGCCATTACCACAGAAGAATGGAGGTGACCAATGATAAAACTTGAATTCTACTGATAATTACTAGTGATAATTACGTATTTCTACATAATTATATTTGCATGGAGGAAGAGATATGAAATGAGATTAAAAGGACAAATACCTTTTATACACATATTGTAAAAAAAATCTTTCATACAATTAACAAAATCTTGTGTTCAGGATCAACCTAGTACAAAAGTGTGTAATATATAAGAGCTGACACCAGAGTGATCATTTTACTCATGAAAGTCATTCTCTCCACAGTTATATAGAATTTATAGCACACGATACACTCATTGTCTTTGTTACTTTTAGTATGTGTTGAAAGGAAACTTATTTATTATCAACATTTTTTTGTATATAAGAGATATAGGTGTAGAGTTTTTCGTTCCAAAATCACATCACTGATAGCCCATTTACATACATAAACACTCATATTTTTGTTTGTTATTGACACAGTTCACAGTATCTAAATAACAAAGGTACGACAAATTCAGAGTCACTACGGAGTTTCGTTTGAAAATTTCAGTAGGTGATCAGAGCGAGATTTTAGATTTTCTGCTATTAAGTCGCAGTAGCATGAGTATTCATCCACAGTTTTCCCATACACTTTTCATAAATTTCTGGTTTATTCTTCTGTATTCCTACATTGAAACTTATGGTATCTTATTTTTTACAGTAATACGCTACGAGACTTCTTATATACTTCACTCTCAATGCATCGCATCACCAAATTTTTATTCATATAAAGTTAGAAGTGACATTCCATACGACGTTTCCTTATCTGCAATCATATACAAATTTAAATGTGAATCTTTTAGAGTCAACAGACGTTATTTCACGTAAAAGCGCTTCACAGCGTAACCTCAACACACTACACAACCAGCTGCCTGTAGTCTGCTAAAAATCGTAAAGATTCCCATTATTTCCAGGAAATGTACCAATGTGGATGCACATTTCCGCTCTTGGAAATTTAGGCGCATGCGTGAAATTGAACAGAGAAAAAGTATTGTGTGGACGCATCTTAGAGAAAGACATCACGTTATCCGTGTACTAAGTGAACATAACATATACATCTCTTCATGCCTTATTTCTTCCCCTAGGGTGATGGCATCATACAGTATAGTGGTTCTCAAACTGGAGATGATTACATCCTGAGGGGTACAATCAAATATTGTAAGGGGTAAAAAAAAAGTTCGGAAGTGTTTGGGTCTCGGAACTGAACTATTTTCAAAAGATCATTATTATTAGCATCACCATTTCGTAAAATTGTAATACTGACAAGGTAAGTTACCAATTGTTCAAATGTGTGTGAATTCCTAAGGGACCAAACTGCTTAGGTCGTCGGTCCTTAAATTTACACACTACTTAAACTAACCTATGCTATGAACAACACCCACACCCATGACCGAGTGAAGAGTCGAACCTCCGGCGGGAGTGGCCGCGCAGTCCGCGACATGACGTCTCTAACCGCGGCCATTGCGCGCGGATGTAAGTTACCAATAATTACATTTTTTATCTCAAGCACTGGCATTAACGTGTGAGACAATGTGGTGGAGGTTAAAGTTAGAGAAACGAACATACGATCACCATCTTTCTTCTTCCTCACATAGTCCACCTAGTGCACATATACGTTGTGTCGTCCATCTGTGACAGTAAAATTAATACATATTTGCTTAAACATCTCACGAAAACGCCTTCTCCGAGTTGCATATAGTGCTCACAATGGACCGAAAACTGCTTCACTATTCATTCCGCTACAATAACCGATCTAACTGAGATCACAACACACCAGTAATTGTGCGACTACAGTGCTGTGCGGCATTGGTCAGACGCGAAGCACTGGCGGCGTAAAGTCTTCCAGGTTCTTCAATTTCAGGAGTAAGGTGTCCAAGAATCTACTGTTACGCAAGCAGTAGGTATGGTGTACACTCTTTGACTTGGTTGATTTTGAAATGGAATTGCAGGGTGTGAGTGAAGCAAACGTCACTAGACAGAGGAGTTCAAATGGTTCATATGGCTCTGAGCACTATGGGACTTAACATCTATGGTCATCAGTCCCGTAGAACTTGGAACTACTTAAACCTAACTAACCTAAGGACATCACACAACACCCAGCCATCACGAGGCAGAGAAAATCCCTGACCCCGCTGGGAATCGAACCTGGGAACCCGAGACAGAGGAGTGTTGTAACAAGTATCTTGTTTGCTTTCTTTTCTGAGGTTGGTTGGTTTTTGGGTTTGATAGGAGCTAAACATCGACGTCATCAGTCCCCAGTTCCAAACGGACATACTTGTAAAAGGCATATACAGTAAAAACGGAACATCTACACCCAAAGGGTTCAAATGGTTCAAATGGCTCTGAGCACTATGGCACTCAACTGCTGTGGTCATCAGTCCCCTATAACTTAGAACTACTTAAACCTAACTAACCTAAGGACATCACACACACCCATGCCCGAGGCAGGATTCCAACCTGCGACCGTAGCAGCAGCGCGGCTCCGGACTGCAGCGCCTAGAACCGCACGACCACTGCGGCCGGGTACACCCAGAGGGAGGGACACCAAGGGGTACAGCGCTAACATGAACACCGCAGTAACACAAAATAGAGGACACTTATAAGGAGCAGAGTAAATAGTTGACTAGAGTAAAACAGACTACAGTGGTTGCTGGATCAGGTAAAATGTCAACCACTCAACTACAAACGGAAAACCTCCAGCTGGAAAGCGTTGATAGAGGTACCAACAAAACTTGTTACCATAAAGTATTTTGGTATCCACGTCATAATTAAAAGTCGCTGGAGTGAGTGTAGCCTGAGAAATCATGCGAGAGCGCCCACACTAGAGCGAGTGATAAAACCCAGCTGCACGGATAAAACGTAAAACTAAGTCAGCTATAGAGGCAACGTCACCGAGAATTAAAGGAAGTGCAGCTGGTAAATTAAAGGACTGCCGCAAGGGGGATAAAAGGCGGTAGTCCACCACAAGATGGGCCACTGTCAGCCCTGCATCACAGCGGGTTCTCTCGACGAAGGAGATAGCTGTGGGTCAACCACTTATGTCCAATTACGAGATGGCAGAGAACAACTGAGTCCCTACGCGTGCCCCTCAAGGATGAGTTCCATACAGCCGTGGACAACTTGACCATGCTGAGCTTATTTGGCGTGTTCCAGACAGACCATTCAGAGCTCCAGACATCATGGGCCTTGCGATATAGGGCTGACCGGAGGTCCCGTTCCACGAGACCAAGCTCCACGGGTGACAGGCGATGTATGACGCAAGTAACTGTTGTCGACGGAATCTTAGCGGAGGGATTCCAGCTTCTACAAGAAGGCTAGTCACTGGACTGGGGCGGAAGGCACCTGTCGCCAGTATGACGCCACAATGGAGAATCGGGTTGAGGATCTGCAACGTTGAAGGTGCTGCTGAGTCATACTCCACTCTCCTGCAGTTGAGACGGGACTGGACTAAGGCCTTTTAGAGCGGTAGGAGGGGTTTTCGTGCAACCCCCAAACAGTGTGGCTGAGGCAGCGAAGGATGTTGAGGTGCCACCAGCACCGTTGTTTTAGCTCAGGAAGATGATGTGCGAAAGTGAGCTGTGCATCAAACAGCATGCCAAGAAAGCGATGCGTCTCCTCAATACAAAGGATTTCATTGGCAAGGTAGCGCTCTGGATGGAGGTGGACAATTCGATGATGACAGCAATGCATCACTTGGATCTTAGAGGCTGAGAACTGAAAACCATGGTTGGATGCCCAAAAATGTGCCCTACAGGTAGCTCCTTGCAGCCACTGTTCAGCGACACTGATGCGAGAGGAACTGCAATTAAGACAAAAGTCATCGGCATATAGAGAGGAACAGACCAATCCGCCCACTGCAATCGCAAGACCATTAATCGCCACCAAAAAGAGGGGACCCTGTTTTCCTGAATATGAGCAGAGCTAAAATATGTGCCAACTCTAACCCGAAAGGAGCGATTGGAGAGGAAATTCCTTAGAAAACGCCGTAAGCCAAATTCGTGCAGCATGGCAAGGATATGATGACGCCAGGTGGTATCGTACACCTTACGAAAATCAAAGAAAACAGCAATTAGATGTCCTCTCCCAGTAAAATCTGTACGAATAGCCGACTCTAGCGAGACTGAATTGTCGATCGTTGAGCAGCCCTCACGGAAGCCCCCCTGTTGCTGGGCTAGGAGGCCCCGAGCTTCGAGGATCCACATGAGGCGCTGACTCACCATCCATTCCAGGAGTTTGCACATAGCGTTGCTAAGGCTGATAGGGCGATAGTGATGAACCACCAGCGTATCTGCACCAGGTTTAAGCACCGGGATGGTAATGCTGTCCTGCCAATGAGGCGCCAAGAGAAGGCGAAGAAACTGGTTGTGAATTCGGTCTGGACCTGGAGAGGTATCGGGGTTAGCTGTAAGGGCACTTTGGAACTCCCATTCACTAAACAGGGCGTTGTATCATTCCCAATAGGGCGTGCGAAACGACAACGGCGTACGCTCAGCCTGCTCTTTAATGGCGCGGAATTCTGCGCTGTAGCTTGCTGTTGCGGAAATACGAGCGTAGTACTCTGCCAGATGTTCGGCAATGGCGATTGGGTCAGTTCAAAGTGTACCCCAAAGAGAAAGGAAAGGGACAGACGCATGAGGACGAAAGCCAAAAATGCGCCGAACCCGCGACCACACCTGAGATGGGGAGGTGCGAGAACCTATGGTGGCAACATATCGTTCCCAGTAGTCCTGTTTGCTCTGCCAGATTAACAGTCAAGCCCAGACCCACAGCCGTTTAAAGGCAATCAGATTCTCTAGGGAAGGATGACGTTGCAGGGGTCGACAGCTGATCCGGATAGCTTCTGCAATCTCTGGTGTCCACCAAGGGACTGATTTACGTCTTAGGGTACTTGAAGAGCGGGGGACAGTTGCCTCAGCAGCAGAAACAATGGCCATAGTGACCTTGTCCACTGCCAAATCAATGTTACAAGGAAGCGGAGAAATGGCTGTAGTAGCTGAGGTGTAGGCTGCCCAATAAGCTCCACGAAGAGACCATCATGGTAGTTGGTCAGGAGGTTGGGACTGAAGAAGAGAAATCAGGGGAGGAAAGTGGTCGCTACCACAGAGGTCGTCATGGACCCTCCAAATGAGGTATGGAAGAAGACCTGGGCTACTAAGAGACGGGTCAAAGGCCAAGTATATGCCATGAGTCAAGCTAAAATATTGGGAGCACCATTGTTAAGGAGGCAAATGTCCTGCTGTGCCAAGAGAGCCTCAACATTCCTACCATGGCCCGAGACCTGGACCCCACCCCATAAAGGGTGGTGGGCATTAAAGTCGCCCAAAAGGAGGAATGGTGAGGGGAGCTGGGTGAATAAGGCAGATAGGTCGAGAGGGACAACCTCATCTGGGGGAAGGTAGAGGGAATAGATGGTAAGCTCCATTCCTGCCTGGACAGGTCTAACAGCCACAGCCTCGAGTCATTAGGGCACTAGGAACAGTGGCAAGAACATAAACACAGACATGGCCAGACACCCTGTCGTATTCTACGCGATTCTTATAGTAACCCTGGTAGCCACAGAGGGAGGGGGTTCTCTGAACAGGGCCAGACAAGTGGCAGGGAAGCGGCACAAAAGCTGTTTCAACTGCACAAGGTGGTGGAAAAAACCATGGCAATTCCATTGAAGGATAATGGTATCCGACTGTGAAGACATGAAAGAACCTGTGGTGGGGAGGGGGATAGGTTACGTCTTAAAAGCATTCACCGCCACTGATTGTGAAGAAGGAGCCTGATCATCTTCCATGGCAGCTGCGGGTCCTGCAACATTGAGCTCCTGATGGGATGCTAGATGCTTCACATCATCTTCAGGTACAGTGGTGAACTCCTTTTCTGTCTCTATGTCCTTCTCCTTTTTCTTTTTTTCTTTTTGGATGGATCCCGTTTGTCCCTCGGTTTATCAGGCTAGGTGGACTTTTTCGACCCAGTCTCATGGACCAAGGAAGACCTGGAAACCCTACGGCCCTCAGATGGTGGCTTTTTTAGCCAGTGGCTGAGATCTGGAGGGGCAGTAAATGTGAAAGGGAGAGCACCAAGCAATCCCTTCTGCGCAAGGAGAGCCGGAGGAGGTAGGCACTTCTCCGGCTCAGAGGTGGGGACTGAAGTCCCCAAAGAAGGAGGGGTTGTTACTCCCAATGTTGATAACGGAGGAGCAACAGAAGAGGGTGTTCCCCCATCTACCTGGGGGGGCAGGAATAGACGACCATGCTGGAGGGGCCGCAAAAAGCGGCTGAGCTTGGAGGCTCGTCGCCAGGGATGGCGACATCGAAGCTGCTGCAGCAAACGTCGATGAAATGTACACAGCGTGAAGTCCGTCATTCTTGCATTTGGCCTCTGTGTAAGTGAGTCTGTCCAAGGTCTTATACTCCATAATCTTCCGTTCTCTGTGATAAACTGTGCAGACTGATGAGTAAGGTGAATGTTTCTGTCCTCAGTTGAGACAAACAGGGTGCAGCAAAGACAGGACGTTGGGGTGGGAGGCACGTCCACAATACCGACAGGTAGGGTTGGTGTCACATCTCGATGACATATGCCCAAACCTCCAGCACTTAAAGCAGCGCATGGGAGGAGGGATGTAAGGCTTAACATCACATCGATATACCACCACCTTGACCTTCTCGGGCAGGATGTCTCCCTCGAAAGCCAAGATGATGGCGACAGTGGCGACCCTGCTGTCTTTAGGTCCCCTGAAGACACGTCGTACAAAGTGGACACTGCGGCATTACAGATTGGCACAGAGCTCGTCATCAGACTGCAACAAGAGGCCACGATGAAAAATAAGTCCCTGAACCATATTGAGGCTCTCATGAGGCGTAATGGAGATTGCAACATCACCTAGTTTGTCACAAGCAAGCAATGCCCATGACTGTTCTGGGGATACTGACTGAATGAGGACTGCTCCAGACCTCATTTTAGACATGCCCACAACGTCTCCAAACTTGTCCTCTAAATTTTCCACAAAAAAACTGAAGCTTTGTGGTCAGAAATTTGCCCCCATCTGTTCGGCTGCAGACCAGAAATCGAGGAGAATATGTCTCACCAGTTAATTTAGACCGTCGTTCCTCCCCTGGTGTGGACAGGAAAGGTAAACATTGGGGGTCATACTGTAAAGCATTGAACTTTCCTTTCTTAGAGACTTGTGCTTGCGCACTATTCGTGTTTCGTTTCATGGTGGTCCCACGAGCAACTAGGGGAAGGAATGTCCACCCAGACAGAGCCCCACCTGGGTAAGCCAAATATAACTGAGAAGCGGCAGGTTCCCCAGAGGTCGCCTGCTACCAATTATTCTACCTCAACAGGCATGCATCTCCTCGGCACGCAGGACACATTGAGACTAAGATTTTTTTATGGAGGTTTATATCATCCTCGCGACCCAGGCAGTTAAGCCAAGATCTCCGGGCTCTGTACCGTACAACGTTCCACCGTCGCGCCTTACGGTCGTCGTTGAAGCACACCCTGAGGGGTTTCTTTTCTGAGGATGAGTTGTTGCTAACACTCCCGATCGATTGAGAATTACTTAGTATTTTTATAAATATAGGTAAAATACAAACATCAAAAAATGTTTTGCATCACCCCAGTTCCCAGAACTCCTGAATATAGTTGACTGTGGATATTGTATCACAGACAGAGTCCCTTTGAATGTTCAGAGATGTCACTAAACACGCCCAAAAATGTAAACAACCACGCATGAGGAGCGCCTATTGGACTGAGGGAGTCCTACAGCTGATCAGTTCCAGTCATCCCACCAGGTAGGAGGTACACAGCTCTTGTTGTCTGTAGTTCAATCATGCCTAGACGGTCAATATGGCGGTTCGTAAGTGTCCGCATTGTTACTTTGTGCCAGGAAGGACTCTCAACAAGGGAAGTGCCCAGGCATCTCAGAGTGAACGAAAGCGATGTTGTTCAGTCATGGAGGAGATACAGAGAGGCAGGAACTGTCGATGACATACCTCTCATCAGGCAGCCCAGGACGTCGTGTTCACTCCCGGTTTCCGTCTTTGCAACCACGACACCATGCAGCGTGGTACAGATGGGCCCAACAACATGCTGAATGGACCGCTCAGCATTGGCATCACGTTCTCTTCACCGATAAGTGTCGCCCACGCCTTCATCCAGACAATCGTCAGAGACGTGTTTGGAGGCGACCCGGTCAGGCTGAACGCCTTAGACACGCTGTATAGCAAGTGAAGCAAGGTGGAGGTTCCCTGCTGTTTTGGGGGTGGCATTATGTTGGGCTGACGTACGCTGCTGGTGGAAGGCACCGTAACGGCTGTACGATATGTGAATGCTATCCTCCGACCGATAGTGCAACCTAAGCGGCAGCATATTGGAAAGACATTCGTCTTCATGCACATTTTGTGAATGACTTCCTTCAGGATAACTACATCGCTCGACTAGAGTGGCCAGCATGTTCTCCAGACATGAACCCTATCGAACATGCCTGGGATAGATTGATAATAGCTTTCTATGGACGGCGTGACCCACCAACGACTCTGAGGGATCTACGCCGAATCACCGTTGAGGAGTGGGAAAATCTGGATCGACAGCGCGTAGATGAACTCGTGGATAGTATGCCACGACGAATACAGGCGTGCATCATTGCAAGAGGATGTGCTACTGGATATTAAATGTACCGGTGTGTACAGCAAATCTGAACTACCACCTCTGAAGGCCTCGCTGTATGGTGGTACAACATGCAAAGTGTGTTTTTCATGAGCAATAAAAAAAGGCCGGAAATGATGTTTATGTTGATCTATATTCCAATTTTTGTCTGTAGACTTTCCGGAATATCGCTACCGAGGTGATGCAAAACTTTTTTGTGATGTGTATTGCTAGAATTAAGTGGTACTGATTAATTCGGGGTCTAGTAAGACACCTACGAAAATGAAATATCATTTACTTTCCGTAATTTAAAAAATACAAGCGTTCAAAGAAAATTCTTGTTAATTCTAAAGTTCAGTTAAGCGCTAACATTGTTGATGGTTGGTACTGGTTTGAGGGGGTGGGGGGTGAAGAAGGCGGTGAATGTTAGCCAATACCTGATTGGACTCATGGATAACATTCTCAGAAAAGTTAGCAACCACTGGTTCTAGCTGGATAGCTTTGTGTGTCAGAAGTCTGGAATCGTGCTGCAGCGGCTCGTGGAGCATCATAGGAAACTCAGGTTGGTATCTAGGCCACAAAGTTCTCTTGACCTAAATATAATTGGAACGACTGTAGGTAAGGTTCTGAGAAAAGCAAACGAAAGACTGCTTTTGAATCGCAGAACAGAAGACGCTAAATCGCTACTAACAAAGGAAGGCCTCAGAGACGGCCAACCGATTCGGCTCAAATTTGGCAGGTCGCTTGTGTACAACCTAAAACGAAGGACTCTAGGATATTTTCGGCCAACACCCCCGCGTTTTTGAGAAAATCTCTCCTAAAGGTTATGACGAGAAATCGACTCAAAATTGGCGGGATCGATAGACAATTGTAAATAGAGCATTTTTCATCATCAGGTATGAGGTCCGCAAACGCAAACTTATCCAGAAACGACGAAAGAAACTTTAACAACTGCCGCTTCTGTACCCACATGGTAAACGGTATTCTCTGGGAGCACCGATATCGCAGCGGTCAAGATAAGTGGCTGGGAGTCGGAAAACCCGGGTTTGAATCTCGAAGAAACCTAGCGGATGTTGTTCTTTTTGTTTATATTTTTCCATAACTCAATTGGTAGGGATAGGAGGGTTAATAAGATACGTAAATCAATAATGAATGATAATAATAAGATAGACAAACTAATTTCTCAAACGCCGTGAGTTAGTAAAGTATTAAACTTTTAAACCCTGTCACATGAAAACAACTCCGAGTAACAGTATTGCGAATTCCTCACGACGGATCACAGATAGCCAACAGAGCGACACTTGTTTACAGCGAGGCACGGGACAGAATGCGCGCGGGGGGAGTTATATTGTCCCGGTTGCCTCTTCGTCATTTTTTTTTTTTTTTGTCATCTGTCTACAGACTGGCTTGATGCGGCCCGCCACGAATTCCTTTCCTGTGCTAAACTCTTCATCTCAGAGTAGCACTTGCAACCTACGTCCTCAATTATTTGCTTGACATATTCCAATCTCCGTCTTCCTCTACAGTTTTTGCCCTCTACAGCTCCCTCTAGTACCATGGAAGTCATTCCCTCATGTCTTAGCAGATGTCCTATAATCCTGTCCCTTCTCCTTATCTGTGTTTTCCACATATTCCTTTCCTCTCCGATTCTGCGTAGAACCTCCTCATTCCTTACCTTATCAGTCCACCTAATTTTCAACATTAGTCTATAGCACCACAACTCAAATGCTTCGATTCTCTTCTGTTCCGGTTTTCCCACAGTCCATGTTTCACTACCATACAATGCTGTACTCCAGACGTACATCCTCAGAAATTTCTTCCTCAAATTAAGGCCGGTATTTGATATTAGTAGACTTCTCTTGGCCAGAAATGCCTTTTTTTGCCATAGCGAGTCTTCTTTTGATGTCCTCCTTGCTCCGTTCGTCATTGGTTATTTTACTGCCTAGGTAGCAGAATTCCTTAACTTCATTGACTTTGTGACCATCAATCCTGATGCTAAGTTTCTCGCTGTTCTCATTTCTACTACTTCTCATTACCTTCGTCTTTCTCCGATTTACTCTCAAACCATACTGTGTACTCATTAGACTGTTCATTCCGGTCAGCAGATCATTTAATTCTTCTTCACTTTCACTCAGGATAGCAATGTCATCAGCGAATCATATCATTGATATTCTTTCACCTTGTATTTTAATTCCACTGTTGAACCTTTCTTTTATTTCCATAATTGCTTCCTCGATGTACAGATTGAAGAGTAGGGGCGAAAGGCTACGGCCTTGTCTTACTCCCTCCTTAATACGAGCACTTCGTTCTTGATCGTCCACTCTTATTATTCCCTCTTGGTTGTTGTACATATTGTATATGACCCGTCTCTCCCTATAGCTTACCCCTACTTTTTTCAGAATCTCGAACAGCTTGCACCATTTTATATTGTCGAACGCTTTTTCCAGGTCGACAAATCCTATAAACGTGCCTTGATTTTTGTTTAGCCTTGCTTCCATTATTAGCCGTAACGTCAGAATTGCCTCTCTCGTGCCTTTACTTTTCCTAAAGCCAAACTGATCGTCACCTAGCGCATTCTCAATTTTCTTTTCCATTCTTCTGTATATTATTCTTGTAAGCAGCTTCGATGCATGAGCTGTTAAGCTGATTGTGCGATAATTCTGGCACTTGTTGGCTCTTGCCGTCTTCGGAATTATGTGGATGATGCTTTTCCGAAAGTCAGATGGTATGTCGCCAGACTCATATGTTCTACACACCAACGTGAATAGTCGTTTTGTTGCCACTTCTCTAATGATTTTAGAAATTCCGATGGAATGTTATCTATCCCTTCTGCCTTATATGACCGTAAGTCCTCCAAAGCTCTTTTAAGTTCCGATTCTAATACTGGATCCCCTATCTCTTCTAAATCGACTACTGTTTCTTCTTCTATCACATCAGACAAATCTTCACCCTCATAGAGGCTTTCAATGTATTCTTTCCATTTATCTGCTCTCTCCTCTGCATTTAACAGTGGAATTCGAGCTACACTCTTAATGTTACCAGCATTGCTTTCAATGTCACCAAAGGTTGTTTTGACTTCCCTGTATGCTGAGTCTGTCCTTCCGACAATCATATCTTTTTCGATGTCTTCACATTTTTCCTGCAGCCATTTCGTCTTAGCTTCCCTGCACTTCCTATTTACTTCATTCCTCAGAGACTTGTATTTCTGTATTCCTGATTTTCCCGGAACATGTTTGTACTTCCTTATTTCATCAATCATCTGAAGTATTTCTTCTGTTACCCATGGTTTCTTCGCAGCTACCTTCTTTGTACCTATGTTTTCCTTCCCAACTTCTGTGATGGCCCTTTTTAGAGACGTCCATTCCTCTTCAACTGTGTTGCCTACTGCGCTATTCCGTATTGCTGTACCTATAGCGTTAGAGAACTTCAATCGTATCTCATCATTCCTTAGAACTTCCGTATCCCACTTCTTAGCGTATTGATCCTTCCTGACTTATGTCTTGATCTTCAGCCTACTCTTCATCACTACTATATTGTGATCTGAGTCTATATCTGCTCCTGGGCACACCTTACAATCCAGTATCTGATTTCGGAATCTCTGTCTGACCATGATTTAATCTAATTGAAATCTTCCCGTATCTCCCGGCCTTTTCCAAGTATACCTCCTCCTCTTGTGATTCTTGAACAGGGTATTCGCTATTACTAGCTGAAACTTGTTACAGAACTCAATTAGTCTTTCTCCTCTTTCATTCCTTGCCCCAAGCCCATATTCTCCTGCAACCTTTTCTTCTACTCCTTCCCCTACAACTGCAATCCAGTCGCCCATGACTATTGGATTTTCGTCTCCCTTTACATACTGCATTACCCTTTCAATATCCGCATACACTTTCTCTATCTGTTCATCTTCAGCTTGCGACGTCGGCATGTCTACCTGAACTATCGTTGTCCGTGTTGGTCTGCTGTCGATTCTGATTAGAACAACCCAGTCACTGAACTGTTCACAGTAACACACCCTCTGCCCTACCTTCCTTTTCATAACGAATCCTACACCTGTTATACCATTTTCTGCTGCTGTTGATATTACCCGATACTCATCTGACCAGAAATCCTTGTCTTCCTTCCACTTTACTTCACTGACCCCTACTATATCTAGATTGATCCTTTGCATTTCCCTTTTCAGATTTTCTAGTTTCCCTACCACGTTCAAGCTTCTTACATTCTACGCCCCGACTCGTAGAACATTATCCTTTCATTGATTATTCAATCTTTTTCTCATGGTAACCTCCTCCTTGGCAGTCCCCTCCCGGAGATCCGAATGGGGGACTATTCCGGAATCTTTTGCCAATGGAGAGATCATCATGACACTTCTTCAACTACAGGCCACATGTCCTGCGGATACACGTTACGTGTCTTTAATGCAGTGGTTTCCATTGCCTTCTGCATCCTCATGGCATTCATCATTGCTGATTCTTCTGCCTTTAGGGGCAATTTCCCACCCCTAGGAAAAGAGAGTGCCCTGAACCTCTATCCGCTTCTCCGCCCTCTTTGAAAAGGCCGTTGGCAGAATGAGGCTGACTTCTTATGCCGGAAGTCTTCGGCCGCCAAAGCTGATTATTTATCAAAATTTAGGCAGGGATCGAACCCGGGACCGAAGATGTTTTTGATATGAATCAAAGACGCTACCCCTAGACCACGGGTACAACCCTTCGTCATATCACAGTTGCGAACGTGGAATAGTATAGGTGTCCAGCACGAGCCTTATAGAAGTCAATCGGAAAGAGTTGTTTTCCGTCATTAGGCTGCCGCGAACCTCGCGGATAAATGTAGTGATTTTTACATCGTTAATGCGCCGAATGAAATACGTTTTGGGAATGAATACAGTGTTCTTCCGTAACATATGACGAGTACTGTATGTAGTTTGTAGTAATTAGCTCGTCTGTTTATGCCGTAGTAACTAGTTATTGTTTGTTGTGTCATATCTTTCAGGTGCATAATCTGAATAATGGAGGATATACACCCTTCGACTAGCGCTGTAATATATAATTGGGAGCCTGTTACAGACGATGGCAAGCGGGAAGTTACCTACTCTGTGTTTTGGGTTGGAAAAGTATTGCAAGACGGATGCATTATCAATGCACTACCGGAAGCAGGCAGTTCTGTTTCTCGGCGTGCCAGATTAATAGGAGCGGCTATCGTCGAGCGATTTTTGGAGCTGACGAACAAAATGACAATTGTTGATACTGCAGTACTATACCATGAAGACGACGCACAAGGTGATTCAGTGGAAGATATCCCGATTAGTGAATCGCAAAATGGTCATAAAACTTTGGAAATCTCCACGTCACTTTGAAAATGTGCTTCATCTGTTCCCGATGATCGGTTACTAACCGATTGAACTACGGCGCTATATCCCTTGAAGTAAAAGTAAAGGCGGTGGCGCTAGCCAAGAATCATCCAAATTGGAACTTACAAACACTGCAAAAGAATGGAGCAACAACAGCCCTCTAAAGGAAGGAGGACTTGAAATTGTGGGAAAGTGATTTCCTTAAAGGAGGAACAAGACACGACAAATACTAGGCGATAAATAAGTTGACATACGACCAATTTGTCGAATCTCGTTGTCGTAACGGGAATGTAACAACGAGAATACTTCAGGAGTGGACTGCAGGTGCAGCACTTGAATATACGGCCAACAAGGATTTTACGTTTGCTGCATCGTTATCTTGGGCAAGAAATTTCAAATCGGAGTACAAAATTCAACGGCACGTCACAAAATACGTCTCTCATAAGGAGGTACTAAATATAGAAGATATGCAGAAACTGGTGGCTCTTTTCAGCACGCAAACGGCGTCATTTATGACCGGTTTCAATCGTGATTACGTGATCAACACCGATCGAACAGGATGTGAGTATCGGGTGAACATTCGACGCACGTTATAGAATAAGGGAGAGAAACGAACCTTTGTCGCAGTTGGTAGTAAAAATAAACTAACACATTTGTACACGGCGCAATATGCCATCACACGCTCTGGATCGGTGTTGTCTAAGGTTTTCTTGTGTTTACAAGAAACGAATGTTACATTTGGTCCTCGGGTTAAAGAAGAGGTCAATCGTTGACCCGACTCATTGAAAAATGTTTACATTGCCTGCTCCAAATCCGGGAAACTGACGAATGCGATTTACAGAACATTTCCTGAGAAAGTTTTAAAACAATATGTTTCTGATAACAAGTTTTGTCTAATATTGGATTCCTGGTGTGGAAAAATTAATACTACAGTATATGACACAATGTTTATAGATGGCGAGGGTCAGCCAACGTGCACAGTAAAAGTAGTACCGCCAAACTGCACACCTGTGTGCCAGCCGTGTGATGTTTATTTCTATCACCAGGTTAAAAACTTCATTTCCAGGCTTCAGAATTGTAGTGTGCTTCTGGAAACCCAGTGGGAATTGTACATCCGCACAGATGCAATAACTATTCACAGCATAACTCATAAACAACTTTCAGCACAGATTTTTCAGGCAATGATAACGTATGCATGGCACGCCTCAAAACTAATTCCCGAAAAAGACATATTTTTAAATGTAAACCAAGTTTGTTCTCCGCTGACTCTTCAGAAGGAACAGTGTAGCTATCGAAAGGTTGCATTCATTAGATGTTCTTGGTGCCGCGAGTATATTTGTTTCGAATGTTTATATGACAAATAGCATCCATCTAGTTGTTCGAAGAAAAGTGAAGACACGTAACAGTGATTGGAAGAGCCATTATAAAGTGACCTGGAGGAACATTTTTTTTATTACTATCCCAAGAGGTTTGAGAAATTTATTTGCCTACCTTATTATCATACCTTATTGATTACCTTACCTTATTAACCCTCCTATCCCTATCAATTGAGATATGGAAAAATACAAACGAAAAGAAGAACATCTGCTAGGTTTCTTCGAGATTCGAACCCGGGTTTTCCGACTCCAACCAGTTACCTTGGCCGTTGCGCTGTCGGTGCTACCGGAGAATACCCTTTCCCATGTGGGTACAGAAGCGGCAGTTGTAAAAGTTTCTTTCCTCGATTCTGGATAAGTTTGAGTTTGCGGATCCCATGCCTGATGATGAAAAATGCTCTATTTACAATTGTCTATCGATCCCGCCAATTTTTAGCCGATTGCTCGTTATAACCTTTACGGGTGATTTTCTCAAAAACACGGGAGTGTTGACCGAAAATATATTAGAGTCCTTCGTTTTAGGTTGTACACAAGCGACCTGCCAAATTTGAGCCGAATAGGTTGGCCGTCTCTGAGGCCTTCCCCTTGTAAGAGGGACTGTTTACACTGCACTTGTCCGCCCTCTTCTGGAGTACTGTTTCGCGGTGTGGTATCTTTATCAGATAGGATTGAGGTAGGGGAGCATCGAAAAGGTTCAAAAAATGTGCAGCTCGTTTTGTATTGTAGCGTAATATGAGACGCATTGACACGGATATGATATGCGAACTGGGGTGGTAACCGTTAAAAAAAGGGCGTCTTTTCGTTGCTGCAGGACCTTCTCATGAAATTTCACTCATCAGCATTCTCTTCCGAATGTGAAAATGCGAGTATTTTGTTGGTGCTCGCCTACATAGGGAGGAACGATAATCGTAATAAAATAAGGGAAATCGGAGCTCGCACGGAAAGATGTGAGCGTTCGTTTCTCGCACTTGCTGTTAGAGAGGAGAACGGTAGAGAAACAGATTCAAGGTGGTTCTATGAATCCTGTGTCAGGCGCTTAACTGTTAAGTACAAAGTAATCATGTAAGCACAGATGTAATGGAGCCCATCAAGAATACTGTCTACATCTAAATCTATATCTACATTGATACTGTGTAACACTTCAGTGCCTGGCAGAGGGTTTATCGAACCACCTTCACAATAATTCCCTACTATTCCACTCTCGAATAGAGCTCGAAACAAAAGAAACACCTGTACCTTTCCTAGCGAGCTCTGATTTCCATTATTTTATTATGATGATAGTTCCTCCCTATGTAGGTCGGTGCCAACAAAATATTTTCGCTTTAGGAGGAGAAAGTTGGTGACTGGAATTTAGTGAGAGGATTCCACTGCAACCTTTCCGAGCGAGCTTCGTTCTTCCCGCGCTCCATACCCCTAATAACTGGTACAATGTGACGTACTTTCTGCCATGCATCTCACAATCATTTGCAGTATATAGATATAGATGTCATCAGCCACGAGAGTTAACTGATCTTTCTTCATAAAATATAATTGGAAGTTAATAAAGTTTGTTGGAGCAAATTGCCATTCCTCCCGTTCTTCATATATTAGTAGGGCACTCGAATAGCTTAAAAATCTCATGGACTGCCCAGAAGAGATTCCCCGCAGTGCTTATACACCCTAAGAAGAACCAACCGTGCGACAATATTCTACATACTTCGAAAGTGAAAAACCCGATCTGTGTCCGCTGCCATTTCCATCACGGAAAACAAGACAGGCCGGCGCTCCCCTGTGGTGCATAATGGAGGAAATTGGCCTCTAGCAAGAAACGCCATAACGTCGCCCATGATGTCTCCAAATGCTTTGTTCGCTAGAGCACTCGCCCGCCACTACTTTCGGTTCTCTGAAGCTCACGAAACAACTCATCACATATAAACTATCCAATCCAGAGAGAGATTCGACGCAGCTGCGATCTCCGCACTGATATAAAACTTTCGTGGCAGATTAAAACTATGTACAGGACGTGACTCAAACCTGCGACCTTTGTCTGTCGCCGTCATGTGCGCTTTCGACTGAACTATTCAAGCAGTACTCTCACAGCTTTACTTCCACCAGTACCTCATGTACCACCTTCCAAACTCCGCAAAAGTTCTCCAGCATAACCTGCAGAAAAGAAGGACATGACGGACCTAGTGACAAGCTTGGAGTTGTTTACATCATGAGTCTCCACTTTGTAGCAAAGAGAGCGCCGATTTTAAGCTGCATAGTAAAACTACACACGAGATTGGGACTCGAACTTGGCACCTTTGCCAAGACGTGCATTGTAATATCACAATTTATTACGGAAATAACTGTGTCAGGTACTGTGCTATGTGTAGGAACCAAAGATGTTACTCCCTGCATAGGAAAAGCAAATATAATAATTGCATATCCCTAATTTCTATTACTTCTGTTGTTGAATGTAATGTTAAGGACTCAAATTTTGTTCTTGCTCTGAAAAGACAAAGGGAACTGTCAATATTACATATTAAGTCTCGATAGTTAGAGGAAAAGTTTTATTCAAGGAAGAAATAAACGAGTGCTCATCTCCGATAAATAATTAGGCGAGACTCGGACGTAAATATTACCCTTTCTAGTCATTCTAATTACTATAGGAAGTTTCAGCTACATTACGTCGACGTGTAGTTGGAGAGGCGCCGCGGAGATTGGCGAACAAACCTGCAAATAAACAGAGCGACTTTCAACGGACTCAAGAACACGCTAAAAGAGATCTGCCTCAGCTCTTTACCAACGTATTACCACAAGACAAAACACACACGCGCGGCGAGTTTAGTTTCTATGCGAGTTTAAATACACCATTTGAGAACCAAAAATCATGCTAATCTCGTCTGAAAACCAAGAAATGCAATAAAAGTAACAATGTAGCACTTTCAGCGATGGCACAGTTGTCACACTGGTAGCTTCAAGTTCGTAGGTACCTTTCTCCAACCTTCCAAGAGGGCCGGAGTGGCCGTGTGGTTCTAGGCGATACAGTCTGGAACCGAGCGATCGCACCGGTCGCAGGTTAGAATCCTGCCTCGGGCATGGATGTGTGTGATGTCCTTAGGTTAGTTAGTTTTAATTACTTCTAAGTTCTAGGCGATTGATGACCTCAGAAGTTAAGTCGCATAGTGCTCAGAGCCATTTGAACCAACCTTCTAAACTTATCAAACGTTCTGCTACATATCTTGCGGGAACAACAGTCCAGTAAATATACCGAAGAAATGGCTAAGCCACAACCTATGGGGTTGTTTCCAGAATGGGATTTTACCCCTGCAGAGTGTTCACTGTGTTCAATCTTCCTGTGAAATGAGAACTGTGTGCTTGACCGGGACTTCTCGACCTCCAGCACGTGTGTCCAGAATGTGGGGACGTGCCAACATACCAGAGCACAGGTGGAAACCTCGTGTGCAGAGTTCCTCGCCACTCTGACTGGTTTCAATCGGTCCTCCCATCCCTTACCCCCACCCCGTCATCCCACTCCGACCACCGCGAGGGAACTGGTATCACATCATGGGACCGTTTATGGCTCGTAAACCCCGGGCTCTGTCTGTGTCGGCCAGTTTTATATAGCGTCTGCCTCTGCTTTATGGCCCATTAGTTTCTATAACCCCCTGCCCCCCCCCCCCCTCTTCCATCCGGAACAAGAATCATACTTAATGGCTTGCTTCCAGCAATGCTGAAAAACCATTACTCGCCACATTCATCACAAACGTACGTGTTTACTAAATATAACCGTTTACATATTACATTATACGGCTTCATAGCGTGTCGAAACGTTAGGTAGGAACGATCATCTTGCCCTTTTCGCTGCTCACCACTTATCATTAACGGAGTGTTCCAACGCCTTTTGATAGAACAATTTCACACGGCTCGCTAGAAAACCTGCAAAGTGCGAATGTGCTAGGAGTATATTTTATTTCTTATGGTCCAATTTCAGACTTGTTAGACTGTCACAAAATAACGTACCCAAATACGCTGTAGTGCAAACTAACCTAACATTGCTTAACGGACAGATGGTTGTAACAGCAACCAGCAATGTTCGCATCGAGTCCTCACGTTACCTGAAGGAAAACAGGAAGATTAGGATTTCGTGTCCCGTCGACATCGACGTCAAAGCTCGGAATATTCCAATTATGGGATTACGCTAATACAATAGCTCCCTACTTAGCACTCATATACAACCGCTCGCTCACCGATAGATCTGTACATACAGATTGGAAAATTACGCAGGTCGCACCAGTGTTTAAGAAGGGTAATAGGAGTAATCCATCTAACTACAGACCTATATCATTGACGTCGGTTTGCAGTAGGGTTTTGGAGCATATACTGTATTCAGACATTATGAATCACCTCGAAGGAAACGATCTATTGATACGTAATGAGCATGGTTTCAGAAAACATCGCTCTGGTGCAATAGCTCTTTATTCGCACGAAGTAATGGCCGCTTTCGACAGGTGATCTCAAGTTGATTCCGTATTTCTAGATTTCCGGAAAGATTTTGACACCGTTCCTCACAAGCGACTTCTAATCAAGCTGCGGTCCTATGGGGTATCGTCTCAGTTGTGCGACTGGATTCGTGATTTCCTGTCGGGCAGGTCGCAGTTCGTAGTAATAGACGCAAATACTCGAGTAAAACTGAAGTGATATCAGGTGTTCCCCAGGGAAGCGTCCTGGGACCTCTGCTGTTCCTGATCTATATAAATGACCTGGGTGACAATCTGAGCAGTTCTCTTAGGTTGTTCGCAGATGATGCTGTAATTCACCGTCTAGTAAGGTCATCCGAAGACCAGTGTCAGTTGCAAAGCGATTCAGAAAAGATTGCTCTATGGTGTGGCAGGTGGCGGTTGACGCTATATAACGAAAAGTGTGAGATGATCCATATGAGTTCCAAAAGAAATCCGTTGGAATTCGATTACTCGATAAATAGTACAATTCTGAAGGCTGTCAATTCAACTAAGTACCTGGGTGTAAAAATTACGAACAACTTCAGTTGGAAAGACCACATAGATAATATTGTGGGGAAGGCGAGCCAAAGGTTGCGTTTTATTGCTAGGACACTTAGAAGATGCAACAAGTCCACTAAAGAGACAGATTACACTACACTCGTTCGTCCTCTGTTAAAATATTGCTGCGCGGTGTGGGATCCTTACCAGGTGGGATTGACGGAGGACATCGAAAGGGTGCAAAAAAGGGCAGCTAGTTTTGTATTATCACGTAATAGGGGAGAGAGTGTGGCAGATATGATACGTGAGTTGGGATGGAAGCCACTTAAGCAGAAACGTTTCTCGTCGCAGCGAGATCTTTTTACGAAATTTCAGTCACCAACTTTCTCTTCCGAATGCAGAAATATTTTGTTGAGCCCAACCTACATAGACAGGAATGGTCATCAAAATAAAATGTGAATTGCAGAGTAGTCATGTAGTTGTAGAAGTAAACTGGCTGTTCTCTTTCAAAAGAACCATCCTGGCGTTGGCCTGCAGCGATTTAGCGAAATCACGGAAAACGAAGTGTGGGTGGGAATCCGCGGATTCGAACCGCCGTCCTCGCAAATCTGAGTCCTGTGTGCTACCTACTGGGCCACATTGCTCGGCCATGTTATTTGTCAGTTGTAACTACCCATAACTACAGTCTTCCTCATTTAAGTCTATTACAACGTAAGGAAAATATAGAAAGAACGTCTCTTCGATGACGGGGTCACTACAGACGGAGCTCAGGCTCGGATTTGAGAAGGAAATCGGCCATGAACTTTCGACAGAACCATCCTTACATTTACCATAAGCGAAGGAGGAAAACCAGAGGAAACTAAATTTGGATGGCCGAAACGGGAATCTGATCCAACATAACTCGCGTGTACGAATCCAGTATTTTACTGTTGCGCCACCTCCCAGTAATGAATATCAGATCACAATGAACGCCATGGGAGGCCGAACAGTTGTGCAAACTTATAGTGGCCTCTAATTGTAACTTGGTAACGTCTCTTGCCAAGTCATGCAAGTCCCAGAGTTTGGGATACGTAACGTCTCTTGCCAAGTCATGCAAGTCCCAGAGTTTGGGATACGAAAATCAATCTTTTATGCTCTACTATATCTTCAAAACTATAAGGGATGACGATGATGATGATGTGTGGTTTTGGGGTGCTCAACTGCGCGGTTATCAGCGCTCGTACAAATTTCCTATCTTTGCTCAATCCAATCTCTCCATTTTCATGAATGGTGATGAAATGATAAGAACAACACAAACAGCCAGTTCAGGAGCGAAGAGAAACCCCAACCCGGCCGGGAATCGAACCCAGGACCTCGTGATGCAAAACTATAACTGACGCGTACAATATTTTGATATCGTTTTATATGTCAAGGTGACAGATAGCTACCCTTGCTCTAGAGAAATCGTTAACATCAAACATTAATATTTCACATTGATTTGTGGGACAGATCGGATTGTTGCTAGATGCCTCTCCCCATGATTTCATCAATGATGTCACGCAAGGTTATCATATCCCCCACTCTCCGCCCCCTCTATGTATAAAATCGCAGTAAATTAAAAAAAAGTTGCAAATAATTCAAAATAGCGCAATGTGTTGCAAGTTTTTCCTCCACCCGCCTATAGTCACTGTGAAAGGTCACTTATCATAAAAGTAAATCAGCTGGAAATTAAAAGAATGCAAGATGACGATCTAAGATGGCAACACGACCTTGACCCACTAGGACAGTCTCTGTGACGTCTGAATACCAGAGGCCGATACAAGATGGTGAACTGGGCGTATTAGGACAGTCGAAAGTCCGGCGATCCAAGATCTCTACTGGGTTTTCCTGAGTTCACAATCCCCCTGCCCTATGTTAAAGTCCAGTTGTCATACGTTTATGCAGTTTTCTCCACTCCTCCAACGATCCAACTTAACAATTTACCGCCCCTTCCACAGTGCAGTTTAAAACATTGCTACCCTAAGTTTAGAGTTGCTAAGGGCCTTGCTGCAGTAGTAACACAGGTTCCCGTCAGATCACCGAAGTTATCCGCTGTCGGGATTGGCCAGCACTTGGATGGGTAACCGTCCAGTTCTGCCTAACACTACTGGCAACTGAGGTACACTGAGCTCTTTTGAGGCCAATTGAGGAGTAACTTGAGTGAAATGCGGCAGCTCCAGTAACTAAACCTGACAACGATCGGGTAAGTGGTATGCTGACCACATGCCGCTCCATATCCGCTTCCGGTGACACCTGTCCGTGAAGATGACATGGCGGTCGGACGGTACCGTTCACCCTTCCGAAATCTGTTCGGACGGAGAAAGTAAGTTTAGAGTTGACCTGTCCTAAGTTTAAAACTAGGTGCTGTTTAACACAGATAAGGTTGCATTACCTTTTGCTGGTATTTTACTGAAAAGTTTAATTAATCACTTAATTATACTATAAGTTACATGTGTATAATAGTTTCACACTTTTTATTTGCGTATTTTTGTAAAAATGCCCCGCCCTTCTGGAGAAGTACATTGTGTCAGTTGTATACACTTGTATATAACACAGTGTCTCTATTTAAGCGTCAACTCAATATCGTCTTACTATTTCATTTGGAACAGCATGAAATAACAAACATGAAGTGGTGCACTACATTTAATGCACTGTGTTGTAGATTTTTTCTGGCACTGGTGGCAGTGAAGTTGTTCTCTAAACACAATCTAGTGCAGCTACGTAATGTTCCAAATTATCATACCTAGAATCAGTTTTTGCAACTTCAGATGGTCCTCCTATTTACATAACAATACGGCACATTGATTCCAGAAGCGCAATGGCGATTCTTTGACGAAATGCCATGTGGTCCGGTTTACTACTGCCCTCTCTCTGGAGCTGCCATGCGTTGTGCTCGGCTGCATCTACTAAACTTGCAATAAATAAGTAATACAGACTTCTAAGAGCTAAACCTCTTACGGGTTGTTTAGTTTGACCGGCATTAAGTTACTTTAGAATTCGTTAAACGACTATAGCATTGCTCCCCTTACGCTTATTTCGACTTCGTTCAGCTTTTGTTTCTTAACTAGTCAACTACGAAGAAGCTGCTGCTAAACCGGCTATTGAATTATGGCGGATCTCAACCAACATCCGTAACTATGCTCGTCACATCAACGCATCTTGTACAATATTCATGAATGTTTTCCATAGTTCCCTCACTTTTCGTCCTTAGGGATGAATGTCAGATGTTGACTGCTCACATTATTTCCAAACCGTATGTTTTCACGCCTGCTAAGTACAAATAGAGTTAAGGGTGTAAATGTGGAAGCGTGTGGGTAATGTGGAAACGTCTAGTTACTGGCCTGCAGAGTGCTGCAGTGTAGTGAGGCAACCAGACATTGTTGCAATAGTTCCTATTTGTCACGGTAGAGGGTTAGAGGTCAGTTGAGCAACAGTCGCCGTGACAGTGATGCAATTTACGTTCGCGCATTTTCTAAATATTTTTGGAGGTAAGTTGTGCTATTATATTTATCTATATACTTTGTAATTATCTTTCTTTACGTCTGATAGCTTATAAAGGGAGGTGCATAGAAGGTTTTACCAATTCTTTGTCAACCTTAAATGGATAGTTGCTCAATGTAATCTACCGAAATTTAAAATGGTCCTTGTGTAAGTACTGTGGAAGCATACATCCGATGACATTGTGGAAACGTTTCCACTATACCGACATCAAATACGTTACTTCTAATACGTTTTGCGTCTCTTTCTAGATGCCACGAAAGCTAACTGATCGGAAACCAAGAGCTATTGTGAAGAAGTGGGATGCTGAAAACATGATTAAGGCTATAATAGCCTCAAGGGAAAGCAGGTGGGGTTAAGAAGAGCAGTAAAAGCTTTCAGTGTATCTCAGACGACACTTCAGAGGTTTTTACATAGTGATATGTCACTTGAAGAATGGACGTAAGCTTGTACTACCTGACGCTATTGAGAAACAGTCGGTGCAGTATCTCATTGAAATGGATAAAACAAAAGGTCTACATCGTTGTCAAATACCTCATCAAATACGTGTGTGTCTCTACAAGATATCATGCCAGTCCCTCCTCTAAAGGGGACGGTTTCCAACAGAGGTCGTAAGCCAGGGTCATTAGCTGTTTTGTCATCTTCGCCTTATAAAACACGCCTTGAAGACTCCTTACTGAAGGGTAAACAGAAGCTTCCTAAGGCACCTGCCAAAAGCAAAGAGAAAACCTGAAGCTCCTCCTAGAAAACCGTGCAAAGAACGGTTTAAGTTATCTGAGGATTCAGATGAAGAGCGAGTCACATTTGGATCTCGCAGTTGGGGAAGAAAAACCTACTGAAGAAGATGCAATTTGTGTGTTTTGTGAAGGCGAATTTTCCAAAGACATTCGATCAGAATTGTGTATTTAGTGTGTAGTGTGCGAGAAGTGGAGTCACTCTTTGTGCGCCGTAAATAAAGGAGATATTTACATGTGCGAATTTTGCAAGTTAACTTCGCTTATGAAGCCTTTTTCTAATACAGTTGTGTTTAAAAATATTTTTGAATAATTTTAATTTAATATAAAATAAAATAGTTTCTAACATTTTCAATAGTTTTTGACTAAAGTAGTCAGTTTCCCTCAATTTTAAGGCGTCTCCACATTACCCACACTTCTTGAAAAATTAGTGAGTTGTTGTGTAAGCAGAAAATGGTTTTTTAATTTTTAACACATTTAGTTTTTGTGTTTCATAATATTACATTCATTGCTAAAACATTATGAATTAGTTTGGCTAGTTTTTGAAGCTGAAAGAGAGTAAACATTTCTTTTATAGAGCAAAAGCAAGCTGGGTTTCCACATTTACACCCCTACCTCTACCTTTTTACCTTCCTTAACATTCAGTACAAGTTATTGTTGGTGATATAACAGTACGTATGCACTGATCTCTTTCTATGTGGAAATAAATCGCAATCGGGACTGAATCTGATAGATCTTGGATGCTGGTTTGTACATATATATAACCCAGCGTATTCCGCATATTGCCCAAAAGTGACATATATGTCGGGCAAACTACAGGATAATTTTGATACAGGTGTAGAGAAAACCTGCCGCACGCTCGACTCGAGCAGCCAACGAAATCAGTTGTCGCTGAATGATGCCCCCTCACCCCCTCCCCCTCCCACTCTTCCCCCTCTGAGCATGAAATGAAATACGGAGATACCAGCATCATTGTGCAGGAGACAAAGTTTTTAATGCGATTGTGTCTGTTCTAATTATTCGGGAGTTGACCGTCTGGTTTTAAACTTTCTTTGCTTTTTGCGTTTAATTTTATTGGGAAACATATACATAGATGGAAATGAGAAATGAAAGGTTGCAATAAATTTTTCATCTGTGTTTATTACTTTACGTCTGAAATATTCTGTTGCAGATTAATAAAAATGAATTTCTTAGAATATTCCAAAATAATTATTCGAGTTTTACTTTTATTCAAGTACTAAAGCTGTTTGTGCAGGAATGATAATATTATTGTCCATCGAACTTAGCAAACATTTTCACGTTGCAGTGGATTTTTGTTTAACTGGATATACCCAGACTAGCTTTGAAGCATAAGACTATCTCTACCATATGAAAATGTTTTCTTTTTTATATTGCTAAGCTGTCATGAAAATTCTCCACTTTTAAATACACTTTACGATATGTTCAGAATTTATCACTTTTTGACTGAAAATTTAGAAAAGCTGCAGCTTGTACCCACCTGCGAATGCACAAGATAAAATCTACTATATCTTTTTATTCTGCGTATGGAATGCTGTGAAAAGAAACACTTTATTATTTTCCTTCACCTCTATCTGTATCCTTTTTAGGATATGGTCGTTATTGCGATCGTATACTTAAATCTGCCGTTGCTGCAGAGTGCTCGCTCGCGGCGCAGCTCCGCATAGCCAGCGATATCCAATAAAATGCTGAAATTTCTTAAATAAATTGGGTAACGTCCGGTTCGAACTTTGCTGTAATTGTGACAAACAGATTTTACCAGATAAATATATTTTAACAGAAACAATTAAAATCCTTACACACCTTTTACAATCTCAGCTGCAAATGGCGTTTATCAGCGTCTTATGATAAATAGGGACAACGTAAGAGCCTAGTGCAACATCACGGGTTCTTCTCCCATTCAGCCCGTGCAGAAGACAAGTGATTCTATCACAATATATTGTCTATTTATATCTTAAGTAATCCTTGTAGAATCTTTGTCTTTTTTCATTACATATCATTTCTTCTGTGGCGGTTTTCACATCCTCTGCCACAGATAGTATTTCACACTCTTTGAATAATCATTTATAATAGCAAAATTCATAATTAACTTTTTCCTCATAAAATTAAGTGTCCTTTTGAAACTCAATTAACGGAAATACATATAAATTATTAGTTATAGTGAGCATTATACAGCGAAATGTTCTTTTAACTTTCACTTTGGATGCGTGCTGCCAGAGAACGTTACAAGTTCTAGGACAGCGCAAAAATGCAGGCAATCAATATTTTAGTGACGGATAATTTAATAGAAGAAAAGAAGCCTTAGATTAATTCTTAGCACCCAGTTCTGAGTTTGTTTCAATCGTTTCGGGAAATATTTCAGTGCTAGGGCTGCTGCGTAACATACGCGTGTTCCACAAGGCTCGAAGCACCATTTTATTACTGCCTCAGACGTTCCGTTACTCTCATGCTGTCTTCTCCGCATGCAGTTCCAGCCCGACAAGGGCCAAGTCGATAGTTCTCGTATGCCACCCCTTCAATTCATTACACTCAGAGGACTTGGGCTGATGAAATGTATCATTAGTCATCAATCTTCGGCAGATGGGTGTCGCAGATCAACACAGCTGGCGCAGTGGCAGTTCTCCATTTTATCTTGAGTGATGACGTGATGTGTTTTGTTTGTGAATAGCAATACCAGTGTGGGTACACGTACCCACTGTACGTCTCGAGGCTATAAACATGTTACTTGTACATTTTTCCACACAAAGTCAGCTGGTCGTTACGACTAATCAGGTTCATGTAAATCAGTTTTCTTTTGCTATACCCAATATAAAGAGCTGTGCGAAGTAAATCTCTCCTCTGTCGGCCTATTCTATACGTTTTGCAGGGAGATTGCGTTTCTAGTTAATTCGTAAGTCTCAGTATTGCATAGAAGAGAGAATTTTCAACTCTGGGTATATTTCGAACATTATTTTAGAAGTAATTCAAAACATAGCAGAAAGTTTACCTCCTTCACATAGCAAAGTACCAGCATAAAAATACCATTGCTAAAATAATCATTCATCGTTTGTCAGTTACAATATTGAAAGTCATCATAAAGAATAAGACGATTACGTGAAAGTGCAGCTTGAGGCGAAACAAGCACTGTATCATTGTGAGAGATATAGAGTCGAGTGAGTGTGCCAGGACTCACCCCAGTTAACTGCTACTAGCGCCACGCCATCATAATGCGCCTGTGCGTAGCAAACTGCTGTGCCATAATCTATGAACGTTATTAAAAATTAAAATAACTTTTCCAAACGTTGTTAGGATACGCTTCAGTATATTAATGTTGAAATTGTTGAATCTCAGAATGATAAGACCAATAAGTTTTGCTGAATATGTTACTTTTAAGAAGAAAATAAAAAATAATGAAGCTAGAAAGCCATAAATTGTTCAAAATGTGTAAATTTATGTCACAATCAAAAGTTACAAATCTCAACCTGATGCCAGCAATATTTTGGTCAAAATTGGCGTTTTTACGAAAGTTTGAAGGCGCAAAGTATTAGACTCACAAAGATGCAAATTCGTACGTAGCCTCAGTTTGATATAGAAACATTAACTATGGGACTCCACTAAGCTACCTCTATTAGTTTTCAAGAAATTTACTAGAAACTAAATTTGGAACGAAGAACGTCCGTATTCGTAATAGATTAAGCATGATACGTATTTGTTTCAGAAAGTTTTAATTCAGTACTCGATTACATTGATGAAATAATACAGTTGTACCAAGTTAAATACCTTAATGTAAATAACATATCTATAAGAGGCAGTTCAAAGGTCATTTTCTACTGTCAGTTCCATTCTAAAAATTCTAGCCGGCCAATTTTAAATGCAGTCGAGTCAAAACGTTTTCAGTAACTAATACCAACTCTAACTACATTTGATATTTGATAGCCAAAGATCGCAGGCCCTGTGGACCACGCGCTGCTTCCACAAATTGCCTCCATTCCTTCCTGTTTTGTGCCCGGTTTCTCCAGGTGTCTTCAATCCCCAGAGCTGCTGGGTACTTTGCCAGGTCGTCCATCCAGCGATGCCTTGGTCGTCCAATGAGGCGTTTGGTGTTTGGTTTCCCCTCTAGTGCCAACTTCGCCTGTCTTCCATCTGGCAAACGGGCTACATAGCCCACCCATCGTATTTTTTTGCTCTTTATCTTCTGTAGGATAGTTCGTTGTCGCATCAGAATATAGATCTCCTCGTTTTCCCTCTTCCTCCATTCTCTGCTATCAAAAACTAGTCTCAAATATTAATAGTTTTTCCTTTTCTCGATTAGTCATGCTCGTCATGTTTCTGAACCGTACATTACTGCTGGCGCATATCACTGTGTTGTACGTTTTCATTTTGGTGTTCACTGAGATCGATTTAGAGCCGAGCGTGTCTCTGAGGGAATGCATGCATTTCATTCCCAGTGCTCTTCTTTCCTCGATGTCCATGTTTATGTTGTTGTCAGTAAACCAAGATCCCAAGTATTTGAACTGGTGTATTCTCTTGAACCTCTTGCCATCTATCTCAAGGAATTGTTCTTGCTCTTGCCTTCCTCCTACCTGCATGAACTTTGTTTTGTCTTGATTCACTATGAGACCTACCTTCTGTGCATAATTGTCCATTTTCTTCTACATTCCTTTCAACTTATGCTTTGATTCACTTAGTAGTACTATGTCATCTACATATGTGACACAATTGAATTTACCGTCCATCTCTACTCCTGTTGCCTATACTCTTTTATTACTTTCTCTAAGATGACATTGAACAGAACACATGAGAGCATCCCCTTGTCTGAGGCCTGTCTCAGTCTCGAATGTTTCTGATGTGTCTCCTCGGAAACGTACTGCTGCCTTTGACCCTTCCATTCAAGCTTGCACCATTCTCACTAGCTTCTCAGGGATTCTGATGTCACGCATGGCATTGTATAGGCTATTCCTGTGGTTGTTGTCTTACGCACGTTGAAAATCGACGAACAGGCTGTAGATATACTTATCACATTCCTAGTATTTTTCAAACAACTGTCTTAGTGTGAAAATGTGATCTATTGTCGATCGGTTCGATAACGAGCCAGCTTGGTACTCCTGTGTGTTGTCCTCTATGAATGGTTGCAATTTTCTGAGGATAATGAAGGACAGCACTTACTACGTTACATTCAACAAGCTGATTCCTCTGTAGTTACCACATTCCATTTTGCTTCCCTTCTTGTATATTGGTCGTGTTATAGCAAATTTCCGTTATTCTGGCAGTGTCTCCGTCTCCAATATTAACTGGATCGGTTTACATATCTCTAAGTGTAAGCTCTCACCTCCCTCCTTAATTCGAATGTTATTCTGCTTTCCCCTGGGGCTTTGTTGTTTCTGAGTCCTTTGATTGCGATCTTCAAGTCTTCTTCACTAACATCCATTTCTTCTTCATCTTTCCTTTCCTCCGTAATGTCTGCAGGTAAAATCTCATCTGGGTCTTTGCGATTCAACAGTTCTGAGAAGTATCTTCCTATAATTCTTTCCTTGTCATTTAACAAGGTGCCGTTCTTGTCTCTGATGAAAGTAGTTGGGCTCTGAAATCCACGTTCCTAATTTTTTTATTTATTGGAAGAATTGCCATGAACTATTGTTTTGTCTCTCTACCTCAACTTGATCCAGCAAACTGGTTAGATACATTCTCTTCTTTGCTCTTAGGATTCGCTTTGTCTCCTTTTTGACGTTGATAAAATGTTCTCTATCCTGCTCATTTTCCCTGTCAGCTAGCGACTTTTCCTACATCTTCCTTCTCTTTTCTCTAGCTTTCTGGTATGTCTGCTTGAACCATTTCTTCATTATCTTCTTTCTTTCCAATATATCCTCCGCTACACTTAGTACAGTGGAAATTATTTCTTTCCACTTTTCTTCCACGTGCTCTCTTGCTTCCAGGGTCTCTAGGACCTCAAATCAATTTTTTATTTCTACAGCATATTGTTCTTTAATGGCACTTTCCGTAGTTTCTCAATATTCAAAGCAGGTTCTAGTGTCTCCTTCTCTTATGCAAGTAAGTGAATATGAGTTTAAGCCTGCACACAATGAGGGTCTGACGCACAGTCGGCTCCTCTATACGACCTGACGTCCTTGATTCTATGGCTATAACGCTGGTCCACCGGGACGTGATCTGGTTGGTGGTTCTTCCATCCGGTGAGCATTATGTTCCCTTGTGTTCGAAGACAGTTGATCATCCTCTGACCATTCTCATTGGTCTCATCATGCAAACTGTGCCTTCCTATAGTTGGTACGTAGAATTCTTCTATTCATGATTTTCCATTAGTCTCCCAGCACATCCTGATATTTCTAGTTGATGTGCTTTCAACTGTTTGTTCTATTTGATCATACAACTCTTCCTTTTCCTCATATGTTTTATCCTCAGTCGGGGCATGAATATTGATGAATGCGATGTCTGACACTTGGTTTCCAAGTACTATTCTCTTGTGAACAGCTTTGAATTCTTTAACCGAATTTCCTGCTTTCTTGTGTATTACAAAACCAGTGCCGAATTCTTGTTTATCTACATATCCGCCGTAGAATAGTGTGTATCCGTCCTCTTTGTGAGTTCCCTCTCCTCGCCATCTTGTCTCTTGTACCGCCACCAGGTCCAGTTTATATCGATTAATTTCTGAGACCATAGTCTGGATGGTCTATACAGGCAGTGAAGATTCCAAGACCCAAAATTAAAATTTCTAAATCACAAGCCGTTTTACCTTTGCAGTTTTCGTATTCCATTGTTCCCATCCATGTCCGAGATAAGTTCCGTCACAACAAGGTAGCTACCAAATGCGTTTTCAGTAAAAGTGACAAGTGAATACGCGAGAGCTGTACGCCATTCTCGATCGCTTAGTCTCATGGAAGTAATTGTTTGTGTGCCAACTGTAATGTTTAAAAACTGCTTGGCAGGTGGCGAGGTTATTTTACACTTTTAAGGAGACCACACGCAGCCTATCTAACCCATCTTAATTTAGGCAAATATTTGACCCATTTCTGAAAAAAACCCATTTGATGCAGAAGATTTTTACTCTATGTTACATGATGCTAATAGAGTCAACTGTACTGAAATCTACTTTATCCATTTTATAGTTTTTAAGAAATACCTTTTTAAATTTATTAACAAAAAATATTAAGTTTTTCTCCAGAAAATATTTTTTGTGATCTTCCTAGTGGGGGAATATTAATGAATGTTGTACCAGAGGTGGCTTTTTATGTTATGCAGAGTCTCTGAAAATTTCATTCAATTATCTATGATAGTTTCTGATATAATGGAGCATAGGTACTGAAAATTTTAGTTTGCAGGAAATTGACTTTAAAGAAAAAACTTTTGAAATTTGTTACTTACAGATAATTAAAACTGTCCTACTGCATATGATGGCCCTTCTTTGGCTTCTAGCAGGTCTTCCAGCTTCTTTTTCACCTTCCTTGATGTTTGTCTTCTTTTATTGGCCATATTAGATGCAGGCCTGTCTGCATCGACTATCCTAATTGTACTGCAATGCTGCAGCCCAGTGATCATATTTTCACCAGGATTAATTCCCAGCTTTTTCACTACCCAACACTTTTCAATATTACCACAATTGAATGTAATAACAGTATCATGAACCCCTAGTTACATTGTATGCATGCATACCAATACAGTTTTAGGGAGGCGGTTGCAAATTAAACCGTGGAAACAATCATTTGGATTCTGTGTCTGTCCATGCAGACATTTTCTCAGAAGGTCAGGATGAGCCAAGTCTCTCAAAATAGGTTTAAGTGCTGTAATAACATTAGCAGGAAGAGAATGCTGGTGAGAACAATATTCTCCAGTTGCCTGAGCCCTAATGTATTTGCACCACGAATTTTCCCCTGATGGACACAATCCGTAACAGGGCCCATCATCAATAGAAGACTTATGGGAGAATATGGCCCAAACATCTCTTTTCATTGCCTCCAGATTTTCTTTATTTCTCCTAATTGCCTGCCCATAGTATACCTGCATGTTTTCTATTTCAGTTTTAGGTAACAGATCCGGTTCGGTCAACAATTTTCCATTTTCTAATGTTTTTCCTCTCATATCAACAGTTAATTTTCTCAACCTTGTACCCGAACGTTTTTAAACATGGCCTACACATTCTATTTTGCTAATAATGGCATCTCTATATGGCTTAGAGTTCACCACCTTGTTGTATGCCTTACTGTCCCCATCGCCCAAATATTTGGTGTACCGTACACCTCTTGTTTCTACGGAGGTATGAAATATTTGTTGTACTCTAAGAACTTCCATACCATCACTTGTTCCTCTAAAATTAGCCACACAGTTGAATTCTTTATGTTCATCGACTTTACAACATTTGCAATATTTAGACATTATCTCCACATCTAACACTTTACCGGTGTCTACTCTCGTGGCAGTAACTACTCCATTCAGAGAAGTTTGTCCTCTTTTCTGCCAGCTTCCATCAAGTGCAACTGCAATATCCGAACATCCATCATTTTCTTCCACTGCTTCCCTAGCAGCTAGTTTCATGCTTTCTTCACTGACTTCACATACAGCTTTCTCTATAATTGCAGACAGTTTTTCAAATTTATTTCGTGGTTATGTAAGTTCATCAATGAATAAAATGCTCTCCCTGCAGCCATGCTCTTGCCAATGGATCGTAAGGCATAAACTAATCTAGTATTGATTCCATAAGGGCCATTTGCATCTGGTTTCGTAGGACTCATAAATTAAATCACAGCTGAGCATTTAGTGCAAATTAAATCCAAAGCGATTGCTAGGCCTTTTCTCCCACTGGCACTCTCAGAAATTTTCACACTCTGTGACTCACCACACTGTCTACATTGTGCAAATTTAGAAATTACATGTGATAATATTCTCAAATTTATAATAATGTTACCGCACCCCTTGTCACTTAGTAAAATCGTTGCAACTCTGTTGAAATGATAAGAGCTTCTTTGATGATGAACTTGTTGAAGAATTACAAATCGAAACATCGTTGTCAGGGGACATAACCTCTTGTACAGGAAGCTTTCTAAACTTGTTTCCTCTGAATTGTCGTTTCTTGGTAATGCCTTTACGTTTCGCCATCTTCAATAAACACAACAAGACACACGTAAACAAGCACTTCAAATGTAAGTATAACAACTAGTCGCAATCACACTTGAAAAAAAAAAAAAACGCGCGTTTTTGAAAGCGTGTTGTTCACAAACAGCAGAAACAAAAGAATACTGACCGTTGCATTCAAAGGATAGCCAACACACACGGGAATAAAAAACCCTAACGTTCAATGTAGATCTAAAATATATGCAGAAAAGTGAATGACAGAAAAATGGACGTGGCACATAAACACACATGGTAGGAAAACACTCTTTAAATGCTCGAAAAAAAATTTTTTTGGAGCAAAATCCTTTTAGAGTACTTAAATAAAACCTTAATCTATCGAAATATGATGAACACCGCAAATCGATTATTTTCGAACTGAACAACGGTGTGGTCCCCTTAAGGTGAGCAATGAACTTAGTGAAAAACTTTTATTTATAGACATAGTTCCTGATCCCACTGAGTAAATAGCAAATAGGAACAGTTTTCTTCAGTGACTACGAAGAGTACTGTAAACTTGCAGAATGGAAATTATGGTCAGTATATTTTCCACCACTTTCTGGTTGACCAAACAAATAGTTTTCAGACTCTTGATAATGGCGAAGAAGATTATTAATTTTACCTGCCATCCCAAATATGGTGCATCGGCAGGGAAACTGAACTCAAAGTGATCGATACAAAACAGGGTACCCGGTAGGGACTAACAGGATACCAGTGTGAAGTATGACGAAATTAGCGCGAGAACAGTGTTAAGATTTGCTCGCAAGTGCGGAAACTAAACTGTGAGTGTTAGCTACAGTAACCATCAACGTGAGGGAAGGAGGTAAGAAGATGCCATTACATCACACATATCACCGCCTATGAGGTTAGTAGAAGACAGTGCATCATCTTGGTGCTGCATGGGCCTACAAGTTACTTGCACGCTAATACGTCTCATCACCGAAGCCCAGACACCCCCTGGAGCTACTGCAACAGGCGATACATGCTATCCTCACCGCCAGAGCTGCGTCTGCTGCCTGCATTACGTCGCAGAAAATCGCGTCACGTTTGCAGGTACAACGCACCAGTATCGCTCGTCTAAGTTAAACAATGAAGTTAATTCAAAAATATTTAAAGTATTTGTTAACTGCTTCTAATAGGCAATTAAAAGTGAAATACGCTATTGCCATTAAAATTGCTACACCATGAAGATGACGTGCTACAGACGCGAAATTTAACGGACAGGAAGAAGATGCTGTGATGTGCAAATGATCAGCTTTTCAGAGCATTCACCCAAGGTTGGCGCCGGTGGAGACATCTACATCGTGCTGATATGAGGAAAGTTTCCATCCGATTTCTCATACACAAACAGCAGTTGACCGGCGTTGCCTGGTGAAGCGTTGTTGTGATGCCTCATGTAAGGATGAGAAATGCGTACCATCACGTTTCCGACTTTGATAAAGGTCGTATTGTAGCGAATGCGGTTTATTGTACTGCGACATTGCAGCTTGCGTTGTTCGAGATCCAATGACAGTTAGCAGAATATGGAATCGGTGGGTTCACGAGGGTAATACGGAACGCCGTGCTGGGTCCCAACGGCGTCGTATCACTGGCAGTCGAGAAGACAGGCATTTTACCCGCATGGCTGTAACGGATCGTACAGCCACGTCTCGATCCCTGAGTCAACAGATGCGGGATTAGCCGAGCGGTCTAGGGCACTGCAGTCATAGACTGTGCGGCTGGTCCCGGCGGAGGTTCGAGTCCTCCCTCGGTCATGGGCGTGTGTGTTTGTTAGCAGAATGTGGAATCGTTGGGTTCAGGAAGGTAATACGGAACGCCGTACTGGATCCCAACGGCCTCGTATCACTAGCGGTCGAGATGACGGGCATCTTATCCACATGGCTGTAAAGGATGCTGCCGCCACGTCTCGATCCTTGAGTCACATCTGCAGGAACAGTTCGACGACGTTTGTAGCGGCATGGACTATCAGCTCGGAGACCATGGCTGCGGTTACCCTTGACTCTGCATCTCAGACAGGAGGTATAGGTAACATAATAATAGGTCAATCTTGTTTAATCATGCACAGTTTAAGTGTTGAAATGTAACTGGTACAAACCTGTTAATGAAGTACCAAGGAAGTATTATTGACTTTGATCAGAGCCACTTAGCCGTCACCTTACAAGATTCTCGAGTGGTTACAGAGATTTTCATAGGAAATTATATAGGTAATAATAATGAACAATAGGAACTGTCTGTTAGAGTTTTGAGGAATAAGGGGTACTTACTGGAACAAGTTGTATTCGAGAATAATGTGCAAGATGCTAATGCGGAAAAGAAGCATACTCTCAAAGAAATAGAGGCTAAGGGTCAGTCAGCAGATCAAATTTATGATAAAATAGCTTTGGACAGAGAAAGAAGGTTTGACACAATCTTCCTCCACCAGTTTTAACATTGGTGGACTGGTGTAAGTCAAAAATATAGATAAATCTAAGAAAATTGCAGCGTAATCAAAGAGTTTGGTATGGTTATCAAGGACTATTCAGGACAATCGGTAAGACTAATGGAAACGCATACCGTTTGGAACCAGGAAACTAAGAAACAACTAGGTCTAAGACCTAAAATTAACAGATTCTCCAGGGAGTCTGCCACTCTTTGACGGATACACAGTTGGGCGTACTGTGCGATCCCAGCTGGATGAAACTTTATTTCCCTTTCAGGTTTCATTGTCTTTTTCTGTTCTATCTGTAGTATCTAAGGAATATATGCATGTTGTAAGTATACTATTAATTTATAAAATCTTCCTAGTAAATACGAATGATTCCCAAAAATGTCTACACCGAAATGATGCGTTCTAACAGTATGTGAGAGCTAGTTTACAATAGTAAATTCTAATGTTAAAGTTACAATGGGTAACGTATGAGCACAAATGTTAGAAAGATAACGGCTAAAGTTAACAAATAATAAATAAGATCCACAAACAGGATTAATAACTACAAAGTACAGAATACTCTGCGCTAAGAGAAGTAACTGAAGCTGAAAATATCTAAAATCTGAAACAATAAACTCTGAATAAATTAATATGTATGTAAGAGGAGGTCTACACCTACATCTACGTCTACATGGATACTCTGCAAATAACATTTAAGTGCCTGGCAGAGGATTCATGGAACCACCTTCACAATTCCCTATTATTCAAATCTCTTATACCGCGAGGAAAGAATGAACATCTATATCTTTCCGTACGAGCTCTGATTTCTCTTCTTTTAATGTGGTGATCGTTCCTCTCTATGCAGGTCGGTGTCAACAAAATATTTTCGAAATCGGAGGAGAAAGTTGGTGACTGGTCTTTCGTGAGAAGATTCCGTCGTATTGAAAAACGCCTTTCTTTTAATGATTTCCAGCCCAAATAATGTATCATTTCTGTCACACTATCTCTCATATTTCGCGATTATACAAAACGTGCTGCATTCCTTTGAACTTTTTCGATGTACTCCGTCAGTCCTATCTGGTAAGGATCCCACACCGCGTAGCAGTATTCTAAAAGAGGGTGGACAAGCGTAGTGGGTCTGTTACATTTTCTAAGTGTCTTGCCAATAAAACGCAGTCTTTGGTTAGCCTTCCCCAGAATATTTACTATGTGTTCCTTCCAAATTAAGTTGTTCGTAATGGTAATAAAATGTTGCTACTAGAGGCAAGCGAAAGCGTTTTGATATGAATTAAAGGAGATTTGTGGAAGTGGTATGAGGATCGCACCAAAAATATGTAAATAAGGAGGTCAGTAGGCTGACGAAGATAAAAGAGAGAAAATACATGCCTAAAGGCAAATAGCGAGAATTAGGAGTAACGAAGTCAATAGGCTGACATGTATGGTAAAATGGTGGGAAATTTGATGAGTAATTCCCACACGTATCATAAAAAAGGTGAGAAATGCGTAATGTTGCATAAATCATAAGGTCAGTTAACAGGTGAGTATTGACACAACACAAAGAATACAGAAAAACGAATGTGTTAAGAATTGCAGATTGTAGAGAATTGCTATGTTACAATAAGATAGCTTTTTGCTTATGTGGGTGCCAAACTGCTGTCAAACAAAATACTTCTTTAGCATACTGATCCATGCGATAATTGAGACGGAAGACAGAACTTACCAAGGGTACTGAATTTCCTAAATAAAGCAACGTTTAAGGTAAAGTAAATTGCAAACTAGCCCAAAATGTGACTATTTTAAAAACATAGGTTAACTTGCACAGCGTAATAGCTATGGTTTACGGAAAGAAAAAAAAATTGCAATGTTTGTAGCTCTAGCTTCACACTGAAGTAAAATTTCACGATTTTATGAAGTGACGTTTGACAATAATCATTTTGACCTTTTAAGTCATAGTTGTCGATATATTTTTTTAAAAGAAAAAATGTCTTTTCGATTTCTCAATTGTTTATTTAAACTATAGAAGGAAAATAGAATATACAATGTATTTTATCCTCCCTTATATGTAAACTCATAACAGAATCTTAGGCTATGTTATCTGTTTCTCGGGGACGTAAAAGTCAGCCTGCAAGGTGTATTGGAGAGGGAAGGACACGTACAACGGTGACTCCTCCACTGTCCCTTTTGATAACAGAGTATCGTGAAGAACACAATACATGGTCGCTTCCCACACTTTACCTTCAATGATTTAGTGAAAGCGATTTGTAAGGACACATTCACAATGGTACCTGCGATTGTGATTAAAAGAGTGAGTACTAGGAAAGAGAAATGTTTTTAGCTGTTTCTCTTTCAGGTTAAGACTGAAAATTCTAAACCATAAAATTAATTTTTTAATAATTGAAAATTTTATTTCATATTTCTATGTAATTTGATGAACACAATTTGTAAAAATACATTTATTTTATTTCACATTTCTATGTAATTTTATGAACATAATTTGTAAAAATACATTATTACATGAAACTTCCTGGCAGATTAAAACTGTGTGCCCGACCGAGACTCGAACTCGGGACCTTTGCCTTTCGCGGGCAAGTGCTCTACCAACTGAGCTACCGAAGCACGACTCGTGACCGGTACTCACAGCTTTACTTCTGCCAGTATCCGTCTCCTACCTTCCAAACTTTACAGAAGCTCTTCTGCGAACCATGCAGAACTAGCACTTCTGAAAGAAAGGATATTGCGGAGACATTGCTTAGCCACAGCCTAGGGGATGTTTACAGAATGAGATTTTCACTCTTACATGTTCTATATATTTAGCTAAAATCAGATTCATTTGAAAGAGGACAGCCACTTGTTTCTATTATTTAATTTTGTTAAAAAAATTTCCCCAAAAATAGAGAGAGGGTAATGTGGCAAAAGGAGTGTTGTATCACTGTGGGAGATACATAGGCGAGTGAGTGTGTCGCGACTTATCCTAGTTCACTGCTATCGCCAGTCATCAATATATGGCTACGCGTAGCATTCAATGTATTGCGCCATAATCAAAGAATGAAATGAATATAGCTTTTCTAAACTTTCCAGAATATTAAAGCTGAAATAGTTAAATCTCAGACTACGTATTGTTAAATAGATTTAGCACATCGTATTCATCTGATCATTCTGAGGCTTAACAAAAAGGAAAAAAAAGAAACAATAAATGACGCTAAATAATGGAGCTGGAAAGCCAAAAACTGTTCAGAATGTGCAAATGTATGCCACAGGCAAAAGTTACAAGTCTCAACTTGGTCGGAGCAATATTCTGGTCGAAATTGGCGTTTTTACCAAAAGTTGAATGCGCTAAATATTGGACTCAGAAAGATCAAAATTCGTACTTAACTATGCGACTCCATTAAGCTGCCTCTATTAACTGTCAAGCAATTTACTGAAAACTACATTTGGAACGAAAAAGTCCTTATTCACAATAGGTTAAGTATGATTTGCATTTGTTATAGAAAGTTCCAATTACAGAACTCGATTAAACTGATGAAATAATACAGCTGCACCGTTTTTCAAGACTTTAGTGTAAATAACAATCATTACGAGGAATCTATAAGAGGCAGTTTAGAGGTCATATTCTACTGTCGTTTCCATTCTAAACATTCTAGCCGGTAGAGTTTAAATGCAGTCGAGCTAAAACGTTTGCAGTAACTAAAGCCAACTTAACTCTATTCATATAAAAGTCAAGAAGATTGTACATTGTCAAACGACATAGATATTAATTAATACGTGTCCAAGAAAGGAGCCACGTAGATGCTGCCACATGTGCCTAGACCAGCTGACAGCAGATATTCCATTCGGCGATATGCTGCGCCCGCATGGAAATACGGTCAGAGAGGCACTGAAAAGGGACACTTTGCACCGAGATATCAATCTGTCCGTGTCAGTCAAACGCCTGTGTGTGCTGTGCCTCATGTGGCGTCACAGCCAGACAGCTACGAAACGCGTTTTCAGTAAAAGTAGCAAAAGAATACGCGAGAACTGTACACCGTCCTGGATTAGTTAGATTTGATGGAAGTAACTCTTCGTGTGCCGCCTATAATGTTCACAAAACCGCATGGTAAGTGGCGTTTATTACTTTGCACTTTTAAATTTAGCAATTAATGTTGATAATTAGAAGTGACGGTGACAAACCATTGTACTTGGAACTTCCCGTAGAGGCCGCCTCCAAACTGCTAATTGTGCTGTTTACGATAGGGACATTATTATCATTATCAGGAATATTTTTATCTTTGTGTCCCGCTGAGTAAATAGCAAGTAGGAACATTTCCTTTCAGTGAGTACAGAGAGGAATGTGGACTAGCAAAATGGAAATTATTGTCAGTATGTTCTCCGTCGCTTTCTGGCTGACCACAAAAATAGTTTTCAGACTATTGATAATGGCGAAGAACGTTATTTATTTTACGCACCACCCCTAGTCTGTTTGCATTACTTCTTAATTTTATCTTCCTGAATGTATAGTCTCTTTATGAATGTAAGCTGTTGCATATCGAAAAAATTCATTTTTAAACAGTAAATATGTGCATAAGCTAACGTTACCTTCACAATTAAGAACTAAATCTGCCGGCGGATATAAGAAGCAAATCTGACTGCGAGAATGTAAATGAAATATGCACTGTCTCAAACAATCCTTCCTATAAATAAATGAATAAATAAAAGTAATAATAACAACAAAATAAACCTAACTTTAATGAAAATAATAAAACTCAACACCATCAGCTGACACTGTGAAACTGAGAACTCGTACCTCCTGTATGCAGCTTACCTGAGTCACATTGGAAAATGCCGTTCAATTGCTCTCATAGAAAATGAAGAAAATGTGCGTCTCAATTTCTGAGCTGCTACAAACTGCAGTGAATTGCGGTAACGCAAAGGAATCTCTGAAATGCAATGAAAACTTGCTTCTCGTAGAACCTAACTGTCATAGAAAAGAATGTTTATCAGGTAACTGGAGTGGGATATAAAGAAGGATATAAAATAAACATCAACAAAAGCAAAACGAGAATAATGGAATGTAGTCGAATTAAATTGGGTGATGCTCCGGGAATTAGAATAGCGAATGAGACACTTAAAGTAGTAAAGGAGTTTTGCTATTTGGGGAGCAAAATAACAGATGATGGTGGAAGTAGAGAGGATATTAAACGTAGACTGGCAATGGCAAAGAAAGCGTTTCTGCAGAAGAGAAGTTTGTTAACATCGAGTATAGATTTAAGTGTCAGGAAGTCATTTATGAAGGCATTTGTAAGAAGTGTAGCCATGTATGGAAGTGTAATATGGAAGATAAATAGTTTAGACAAGAAGAGAATATAAGCTTTCGAAATGTAGTTCTACAGAAGAATGCTGAATATTAGACGGGTAGATCGCATAACTAATGAGATGGTACTGAAGGGAATTGGGGAGAAGAGAAATTTGTGGCACAACTTGACTAGAAGAAGGGATCGGTTGGTAGGGCATATTCTGAGGCATCAAGGGATCACCAATTTAGTATTGGAGGGCAGCGTGGAGGGTAAAAATCGTAGACGGAGACCAAGGGATGAGTACACTAAACAGATTCAGAAGGATGTAGGTTGCAGTAGGTACTGAGAGATGTAGAAGCTTGCACAGGATAGAGTAGCATGGAGAGCTGCATCAAACCAGTCTCTGGACTGACATGTTCTGGGTCTCTCCTGAACAAGCTCTCTGCCACAACCCCCGTTGCAAATCCATATCTATCCTCGCGATGAACACAACACCAGAGCACCTTCGTAGCGCAAGGATGACCTAAGTAGTCTCCGGGTACCGCAGCATTTCTGACGGGGCTGCGCATGCATAACTAAACGGTACAAATATTACATGGGTGTCCTAAGACTTCCAAAAACAAGGAAATTATATATAAAATTATATATACACTCTTTTCTGTACTTGGAGAGACCAACGTCCCACGGATGTAAGCGGTATGTGGCCTTCAAAGAGGTGCAGCCATTACCTGGCGGCCTGGCGCCAGTCAGCGTTGTGGAGCCAGTGGAGTGATGACAGCACCGAACCGGCAAGGAGCTAACCTCAGAAGCAGGCAGTGGCCGACGTGTCAGACGAGAGACTGTGCAGCTGCACAGGACTGGCCACACTGAGGCCTGCTGAACCATGCCGTGGAACCAGCGTGGATGAGTCGGCTCGCAGCAGACCCACACGAGCAGAGCCAGGCTGCAAGGAGTTTGCCCACGAAAGCGAAGGCAACTCGGCTGGTGCACCTCCGTGGACTCGAACTGTAGGCCACCGGATACCCCCCCCTCCCCCCACTCCCCAGTTGCAGGATGTTGACTACAGCACTGGTCTCAGCATCAGCGCCCGGGTCACATCTATCAGCTGCAACGTCCGGGAGACTCGTTGATCTTTGTAGACTTGTAGATAATCGTAAGCTCCCACTCTGAGCTGTCGGCAGTACCTACGACTAGAGAGCACCTGTTTCTATCATCTAAGCCATAACGCAACCATGGCTCAGACTTGAAGCAGTCGTGTCATCCATGCCGCAGTGGCTCTTCCTTCCTGCTTCATCTGTACTATTATGCCTGTGGTACCATTGCTTGGCCTCGGCATGTGGTAATCGTCACAGCATTTCAGAGATATCACTTGTCACATCAACAAACAGCCCCTGATGTAACTTTACCTGGCAGGCCTGAACTGGATTGCTTTCGTGGTCTCCTGCAGTAGCAGTGGAATATGTCTGTATTTTGCTCAGCCGTGCCCAGTAAATTATCTGCGGTGCAACAGCGCAAAGTAAGTCAGATTGCCACTGGACTACATTCCAGTAGTACAACTGTTTCACCGAGAGACTCATATAATTCAGTGCGAGTGCGAAGCTATATCAGTAAAAGACCTTTTAAGGGCTTTCTTAATAATGAAAGTTGAATAATCCATGTCGAAAATATTTTGCTACAAGTTCGTCATAGCGCACAGCAAACCGGAGCGGAGAGGACATGTAAATAACACTCATGGCCCAATTTGTAGTACGCAAAATTTGGTTTTATCAGCGGAATTTCGATGGACGTATTCATCAATCATTTATAATTACAAACAATATATTTCAATCATATATTTTTTCCACTGATTTGAAGATACTGTACAGTTCTATGCACAGGACTGCCCTGTGTGAAAACCAAGAAGTGTCATCACATTGCCGATTAAAATACGCTTCTGTCGGCCTACGTAAAACAACAGAGAATGGCCCTCATGAATGTTATCCAGAAAGGATTGGGTCCAGTAGTGACAGAAGAATGAAATAAAATTAGTGATGAAAACTAATAAAATTAATGCTTTGAAATCCATTAAAAATTATTTTAACTTTTTTGAGGGGGCACAAATGACCGAAAGGAAGAAGCTTACGCTGTCCATCACACTTACCGATAGCGAACACACTCGTGTGTGTGTCAACAACATGGCAGCTGATAGTACAAGCTACGAGAGCCCAGTGGGCCACATGAGTAAAACTGAAGCACAAGCTTGGAGCAAAAGGCAGAAGTAAGAGCATTCACTTGGAAGCAAAAGGTAAAAGCAAAAGCATTAGCTTCTGATTGTAAGAGTAACCTTTTGCTTTTCCTCTCTACCTTTTACTTCTAACACAGTAGCAAAAGCTCCTAGCCGCCTGCTTGGTACGCATTGTCAGCGAACCACTGTTGAGGAAGACCAGGCTTCATCACTGTTTCCTTTGCCGTGCCACTGCGTTTCGCTTCATTTATTTTCAGTGAGTACTGTCACTTATCGACTAAAGATGTCCTCGTCCGATTCAGACAAAAGCTCGGTATGTGCAGAAAGTATGATGATTTCAGTCACGGCTTTACAAAATCATCCTGAGTTATTAGAGAAGTCACAACTTCCAGAACCAAAAAGGAAGAAAGAAGAAGCAATCCTAAATGTCATACATTCATTTGAAACTAATATCTGCATTAAAACTGACAGGAAACATCTGCTAAAGAAAGTTAGAAACATGAAAACGAGACTAAAAAGGAAAACGGATAAGAACAGAACGGGAAATAAACCGATTGTTTTAAATGTTTGGGAGAAAAAGTTTTACACCTTGCTACAAGGAGATGGGATTCCTACAATGAACCAGATACCAAGTAAGGTAAGTTATAAGTTCCTGTGATGTTAATTAAGTTCTAGTTTTTGTTAGTCAAACAAAATTAATTACTGCTACTTATAAGGATACTAGAGGAAATTTGTTTTTCGGAAGAATTGCAAAATGTTCCTATTACTGTATCGTAAGTAATATTACTACCACTACTATTACCAACACTAGTGATGCTAGCAGCAATATGATATGTAAGAGCGATGTTTGCTATTCAGTTTCATTAAGTGCCATGGCTAGAGTTAACATGGGTCGCCAACATTTCGTAACCCTTTGCGAAGGAAAATTTCCGCTGTTATCTTTGTAAATCTTCATAAAAATGCAAACACGCGTTAAGTTCTACTGTAGTATACATCTCTGGCATACAAATCTGTTTCTAGGAACAAATGTTACACCTCATGCCAGCCCAGCATCCTCATAGTCTAGAGCAAGTCCATATGTCAGGGCACCACCCTTGAAGAAAGGAGCATAGCCAGAAACAGACTACAGAGCATCTCTGTACCACAGAATTACACAGGCTGGTGGGGGTGGAGCAACTGAAGCTCACTCGACTGAAAATGGAAAAAGAAGCTATGTTAATGAACTTTCTTAATATAAAGATGAAAAATGTAAACAATTTGCAACATTAGGAGAATGAAAATAGTTTTAATGTATATACCGTTACGAAGACTGTGTTATTCCTTTTGTTGTAGACGATCAGTAGTTTTGTATCTTTTCATAAATAAAAAATTCAAAATCCTGCATTTTGTATTAGTGCTGCAATTTCTTGTCTTCTTTGACGTCCTCTCCGAAGAATATCCGCTTCGCTTAAAGCTTCCTCCCCCTCATTATCACCATCTTCACGCAAATCCTGTGCCGTGTCTTCGAAATTTTCATCTTATATATGTTTTGCAACATAATGCAGATAAAGCAGCAAGCTGTTATTGTTGGAACATTTGGTAAGGCAACTCTTCACATATACTGCAGTACAGGAAACCGCATCTTCAGCTGGCCAAAGCAAAACGAAATACACAACTCTTTCTTTTTTTAAAAGGTTTTTGAATAACAAGTGACTGACCTCACTTGGATTACGAACGGGGATCATCAGCTAGGGCTCTAGGCCATACCCTTCATCACCCAAAATAACAGTGTTCTTACATTCACTCAGCACTTTCCAGACACTTGAATTTCTCCATATTCGATTGTCATGTACTGACCCGGGCCAGCTAGCCTTAATACTAGTGAACATTTCCTTCAAATTGCATGTAGCCTGTGCATTTATAGTGGCAAAACCCTTTCTGTTGATATATTCGCAACCAAATTGCACAGGTTTTGGAATTCGCAATTGTGTACAGTGAATTACACCAATAGCACCAATAGCACATGTTCGAGTATAATGTATTTTCTGGAGACTAGAAGTCTACTCTGTAGGAATCAGCATGGGTTTTGAAAAAGACGGTCGTGTGAAGCCCAGCTCGCGCTATTCGTCCACGAGACTCAGAGGGCCATAGACACGGGTTCACAGGTAGATGCCGTGTTTCTTGACTTCCGCAAGGCGTTTGACACAGTTCCCCACAGTCGTTCAATGAACAAAGTAAGAGCAAACGGACTATCAGACCGATTGTGGGATTGGATTGAGGAGTTCCTAGATAACAGAACGCAGCATGTCATTCTCAATGGAGAGAAGTCTTCCGAAGTAAGAGTGATTTCAGGTGTGCCACAGGGGAGTGTCATAGGACCGTTTCTATTCACAATATACATAAATGACCTGGTGGATGACGTCGGAAGTACACTGAGGCTTTTTGCAGATGATGCTGTGGTGTATCGAGAGGTTGCAACAATGGAAAATTGTACTGAAATGCAGGAGGATCTGCAGCGAATTGACGCATGGTGCACGGAATGGCAATTGAATCTCAATGTAGACAAGTGTAATGTGCTGCGAATACATAGAAAGATAGATCCCTTATCATTTAGCTACAAAATAGCAGGTCAGCAACTGCAAGCAGTTAATTCCATAAATTGTCTGGGAGTGTCAGGAAGACATTTCTGAAAGTATTTGTATGGAGTGTAGCCATGTATGGAAGTGAAACATGGACGATAAATAGTTTAGACAAGAAGAGAATAGAAGCTTTCGAAATGTGGTGCTACAGAAGAATGCTGAAGATTAGATGTGTAGATCACATAATTAATGAGGAAGTATTGAATAGGATTGGGGAGAGGAGACGTTTGTGGCACAACTTGACCAGAAGAAGGGATCGGTTGGTAGGACATGTTCTGAGGCATCAAGGGATCACCAGTTTGGTATTGGAGGGCAGTGTGAAGGGTAAAAATCGTAGAGGGAACCAAGAGATCAGAAGGATGTTGGTTGCAGTGGGTTCTGGGAGATGAAGAAGCTTGCACAAGATAGAGTAGCATGGAGAGCTGCATCAAACCAATCTCAGGACTGAAGACCACAACATCAACATCTGGGAGTACGCATTAGGAGTGATTTAAAATGAAATGATCATATGAAGTTGATCGTCGGTGAAGCAGATGCCAGACTGAGATTCATTGGAATAATCCCAAGGAAATGCAATGCGGAAACAAAGGAAGTAGGTTACAGTACGCTTGTTCGCCCACTGCTTGAATACTGCTCAGCAGTGTGGGATCCGCACCGGATGTGGTTGATAGAAGAGGTAGAGAAGATCCAACGGAGAGCAGCGCGCTTCGTTACAGGATCATTTAGTAATCTCGAAAGCGTTACGGAGATGACAGATAAACTCCAGTGGAAGACTCTACAGGAGAGACGCTCAGTAGCTCGGTACGGGATTTTGTTCAAATTTCGAGAACATACCTTCACCGAAGAGTCAAGCAGTATATTGCTCCTTCCTATGTATATCTCGCGAAGAGACCATGAGGATAAAATCAGAGAGATCAGAACCCACACAGAAGCATACCGACAAACATTCTTTCCACGAACGATACGAGACTGGAATAGAAGGGAGAACCGATAGAGGTACTCAGGGTACCGTCCGCCACACACCGTCTGGTATGGATGTGGATGTAGATGAATAGCACATGGAAATTGACATTTTTGTAGCCAGTCATTTTTAGCCACAGTAATATCATGTCTTGATGACAGAAACTTGATCCACAAATCAGCTTTTTCCATTATCTTTTTTAGAAACACTACACACTGTCTTACTCACTTTAGTTTGATGAATTCCTATTCTGCTGTTCCAGACTGGAATCCTTGATCAGCTACATATCGAAGGAAAATCTTCATCTTCTGTTTCGACGATAGTGCTCCACCTCTGTGCCAGAAAATGCTTTGCAACCCACTTAACATTTTCTTCGTAGAAACGATACAGAGTTTTATAATGCTCTCCGGGTGGACATCGATGTGGTGTGTAGCATTTTTCGCGGCGTAAACGTGTTGCTATTTGAGCCATATCTGCACTCTGCGAACGTGAGCCTGCTGCTGACCAGGCTTCAAGTTTTACAGGCTATTGCTTCCAGAACGAAGTCGGAGCTTCTCTTTATTCTTACAGTTCATCTAATACCGAAGCAAGATCTCAAGGGGAAAGCAAAAGCTTTCATTGTTCATTTTGTTCCCACAATCGAAAGCTCTTGCTTCACATTTTATTCATAAATTCCGAAGCTTTAGTTTCGAAATTCGAAGGAAATTCATTTGCTTCACTTTATTCTTACAGCCCAAACGTTGTTGCCGAAGCTTTCTGGATAACATTTGTGAGGGCCATTGTCTGTTGCTTTGCATAGGTCGAGTAGGTCGACAAGAACACATGTTAATCAATAAACTGAAGGCAGTTCGTGATTTTAACACAGGTTTAAAAAAAATGGTTCAAATGGCTCTGAGCACTATGGGACTTAGCATCTATGGTCATCAGTCCCCTAGAACTTAGAACTACTTAAACCTAACTAACCTAAAGACACCAAGCATCACGAGGCAGAGAAAATCCCTGACCCTGCCGGGAATCGAACCCGTGAACGCGGGCGTGGGAAGCGAGAACGCTACCGCACGACCACGAGATGCGGGCCTTTGAACACAGGTCAGTCCCGTTTTTCGTAGTTGTACCACGCTACACGTGGATGGCCTTCATCTCCTTTTAATTTGTACTGTTTCACTGTTTTTTTTTTAATCAAGGATCTGTTTCTGATCTCTAACCCTCTTCTTCCGTTTTTTAGGCTTGACATACATAACTGATGATGGATTTTATCAGTTGAGGAGGGCTGAGAAACTTCCCAGGCACGGCAGCTGTTAGTCTGTGCCATTCTGTAACTACTTCCTCCACTATATGCCATAGCAAGGTAAGTAACCTTCTTATGGCATGAAATTACAGACTTCATTTAATAAATACGTAGAGATCATTTGTGGGTCGTATGTGATCACATCTAGTTCCTTAAGTAAATGCTTGAAATTGTCTCCCATGTTCAAGTCTATTCTTTCATTACTTTAAGATATCTCAGCTAACTTCAATTACTCATTATCAAAGCATTAACAAAAAAATTGTACATGTATAACTATTTTAGCTGTAGTTGGCCCCGTTTTAAAATTATTTGCCCTAAAAACGGTTTATGTATTAATGGAACAAATAATGGATTCTATTTCTGTACTGATGAAGTATACTGGTGTGCAAAATTTGTGGAGAAAGTTATAATGTCGGGTCACTGCCAAATAGCTCGACGAAACTTGGACCATGCATACAAAGAACTGCTGAAAGTAAATACGCAGTGAGACCAACAGAAATGATTTACTCAGAGACAATGATCAGCGTGATTTGTGATGGCTCCCTGGATACCACAAATGTCGCGACGTGGTTCTTCATCAAAGGTGGGGGTGCGTACTTTAGGACGTACTCCAGTGCCAGTCACACGGTTGGTAAGGAGTTATTGTTGCAGGCCATTCCGTCCGTCCATCAGTGCCGCTGACAACTGCTCTAAGGTCGACGTTGCATCCCCAACGCATCCCACACTTGCGACATGGGATTTAAGTCGGCGAAACAGTCAGGCTCATCCAATATGCGAATTCCTCTCGGACCTGTTATCGACGCTGATTCTGGCAAGATATCAGTCCCAGGGGTTTCAAGACAGACAAGGATATTTTAACTTCAAGTTCGATGTCGGATAACGAAAGACAAAACGGTTCCGTGTGAATTTATTACAAGATAACACTTTTGCGATTTTTTTCCTTTATTTGTACTGTCAAACCTTACTTCTTGGAAAATTATTCTAGCTCAATACGAAGTAGGTTTTGATGAGTGAGTTTGCGAATATCGAAATACCTTACATAAATAGACGTATCTTCTGAATACATTGGCTTAGAAGTTAATGTCCATTACACCGCCAAACGACCATACATCTTAGTACATCTTAGTAAAATGCAGTAAATGATGCAGGCAAAAAGAATACAAACGTCTCAAAAATGAGATCGACAGGAAGTGCAAAATGGTTAAGCAGGGATTTCTAGAGAACAAATGTAAGGATGTAGAGGATTATCTCACTTGGGGTAAGATAGATACTGCCTACATGAAAATTAAAGAGACCTTTGGAGAGAAGAGAACCACTTGCATGAATATCAAGAGCTCAGATGGAAACCCAGTTCTAACCAAAGAAGGGAAGGCAGTAAGGTGGAAGGAGTATATAGAGGGTTTATAGAAGGGCGATGTACTTGAGGACAATACTATGGAAATGGAAGAGGATGTTGATGAAGATGAAATGGTAGATAAGATACTGCGTGAAGAGTTTGACAGAGCACTGAAAGACCTGAGTCGAAACAAGGCCCCGGAAGTAGACAACATTCCATTAGAACTACTGACGGCTTTGGGAGAGCCAGTCATGACAAAACTCTACCATCTGGTGAGCAAGATGTATGAGACAGTTGAAATACCCCAGACTTCAAGAAGAATATAATAATTCCAATCCCAAAGAAAGCACGTGTTGACAGATGTGAAAATTACCGAACTATCAGTTTAATAAGTCACAGCTGCAAAATACTAACGCGAATTCTTTACAGACGAATGGAAAAACTGATAGAAGTGGACCTCGGGGAAGCTCAGTTTGGATTCCGTAGAAATGTTGGAACACATTTCTTATCTTAGAAGAAAGATTAAGAAAAGGCAAACCTACGTTTCTAGCATCTGTAGACTTAGAGAAAGCTTTAGACACTGTTAACTGGAATACTCTTTTTCAAATTCTGAAGGTGGCAGGGGTAAAATACAGGGAGCGAAAGGGTATTTACAATTTGTACAGAAACCAGATGGCAGTTATAAGAGTCGAGGGGCATGAAAGGGAAGCAGTTGTTGGGAAGGGAGTGAGACAGGGTTGTTGCCTGTCCCCGATGTTATTCAATCTGTATATTGAGCTAGCAGTAAAGGAAACAAAAGAAAAATTCGGAGTAGGTATTAAACTCCATGGAGAAGAAATAAAAACGTTGACGTTCGCCGATGACATTGTAATTCTATTAGAGACAGCAAAGGACTTGGAAGAGCAGTTGAACGGAATGGACAGTGTCTTGAAAGGAGGACATCAACAAAAGCAAAACGAGGATAATGGAATGTAGTCAAATCGGGTGATGCTGAGGGAATTAGATTAGGAAATGAAGCCCTTAAAGTAGTAAAGGAGTTTTGCTATTTGGGGAGCAAAATAACTGATGATGGTCGAAGTAGAGAAGATATAAAATGTAGACTGGCAATGGGAAGGAAAGCGTTTCTGAAGAAGAGAAATTTGTTAACATCAAGTACAGATTTAATTGTCAGGAAGTCGTTTCTGAAAGTATTTGTATGGAGTGTAGCCATGTATGGAAGTGAAACATGGACGATAAATAGTTTGAACAGGAAGAGAATAGAAGCTTTCGAAATGTCATGCTACAGAAGAATGCTGAAGATTACATAACTAATGAGGAGGTATTGAATAGAATTGGGGAGAAGAGGAGTTTGTGGCACAACTTGACAAAAAGAAGGGACCGGTTGGTAGGACATGTTTTGAGGCATCAAGGGATCACAAATTTAGCATTGGAAGGCAGCGTGGGGGGTAAAAATCGTAGAGGGAGACCAAGAGATGAATACACTAAGCAGATTCAGAAGGATGTAGGTTGCAGTAAGTACTGGGAGATGACGAAGCTTATACGGGATAGAGTAGCATGGAGAGCTGCATCAAACCAGTCTCAGGACTGAAGACCACAACAAGAACAACAACGAGTTAGAAGCTTCACATTTTTCATCACCAAGGGACCCTACGCTGTAATATTTCACATAAATTTCTACTTGATACTTGTGCCTGTCGGCCGTTTTGGCCAAGCGGTACTATGTTCTTTCGTCCAAAACCGCGCTGCTGCTACGGTCGCAGGTTCGAATCCTGCCTTGGGCATGGATGTGTATGATGTCCTTGGGTTAGTTAGGTTTAAGTAGTTCTAAGTTTAGGGAACTGATGACCTCAAATGTTAAGTCCCATAGTGCTTTAAACTATGTGAACATCTACCTGTTCCTGAGAAATTGTATTTTGAACAGTCGGACAAACAGATAGAGAGTGAGACGGACGACAAAGTGATCATGTATATGTTCCTTTCTTACTGACTGAGTACGGAGCTCTAAAATTGAGGTGAGCGCTGCATGTCTGGACACACGCACGCGGAGGAAGGAGTTCAGCGTCTCAACAACGCTGACTACTGATTGTGCTGTGTTCATAGGTTTGTAGAGCAATGCGCCCATGCTACGTTGCCATTCCCCACACCACAAGACCTCTACCACCAAAACTATCATGTTTGACAATTATGGACATGCCATGAGGGAGGTAGCAGCACATAGTGAACCAAAGAGAATTGTTGTATACGACCGTTTTAGCGATCCAAGCGTTGTGGTGCGGGTGTCATAATGTTGCGTGGACGCACGAACTGAGAATATACGAACACAATAAATTCACTGGTCAACGTTATAGTGTCACTGTACTCCTTCCCAATGGGCGTTTTCTCAGCGGGAAATTCGGCCTTGAGTTCATTGTGGTATATGACAAGACGCGACAGCATTGACCTGGCAAGTGAAGAAGCTCTTAGAAAAAGAGGATATTCCTCGAATGGTCAGGCCTGATCGCTCCCCCTACATAAATCCTATCGAACACGTCAGGGATGAGTCGGGGACACGTGTTGGAGATCGCCCACGTGCACCAGCCAGCATCCAACAGTTGTCAGTCTTGCTAGAATAGGAATGGAACGCCCTGCTAGAAGAGCTCTTTCACCAGTCATGTGATCAGCATGGGAGCACGTTGTGGAGAATGCAGTGCCATCTCTGGTGACCACATAGCCTACTACGAATCTTGTTCCACCTTTTGTCATGTTTGGGGGAAGATCAGGCATTGTGGTGACTTATCTTGTCTTGAAATTACAGTGTCATTTCTGCTCGTCTCATTGCGTTTTTCTTTACGTCGGCTTCTGTACATACTGTAGCAGTCTTAATTTATGGACCAAGTTTCCTCGAGGTATGTTATGCAAAATTTACTGATGTTTTGCGCACCTGGGTACTTGCCTGTGATGTTCTACTCTCAACCTATCTTGGAAACATACAAGGTTGTACAAATGTACAAATACATACATAATCGACAGTTGGAGACTATGAGAACATCTTAACCGCCGGCCATAATAGCTGTGCGGTTCTAGGCGCTACAGTCTGGAATCGAGCGACCGCTACGGAAGCAGGTTCGAATCCTGCCTCGGGAATGGATGTATGTGATGCCATTAGGTTAGTTAGGTTTAATTAGTTCTAAGTTCTAGGTAACTGATGACCTCAGAAGTGAAGTCGCATACTGCTCAGAGCCATTTGAACCATTTTAACCGCCTAACCACCATGGACGACTTCTGGATGTATGACTACGACACGGAAACTAAGAACTAAAGCAAGGAGCAGAAACTGTGGAGCCATCACCGTCGGAAAAGCAAAGGCCCAAA